>NW_026705276.1:0-300000 GCF_029867415.1 Vicia villosa | reverse complement strand
TCTTCTATTATTTTATACTCACCAAATGATTGCCTATCTTATTTTCTTGTTTAATATAGTTTATAAATTCACTAGATATTATTGTAGTACTTAGAAGCATTCTTTGTTGAACAAATTGTACACCTAAATTTAAATCTACAAATTGTTTAGTCAAATCTTGTTCCTTTACCATCATTGCTAACATATGGATCATTTTCCTGCTCATGACATCTACTCTCGGATGGTAGTGTAATACAAAATCGTAATCCTTCAAAAATTGCGTCCAATGTCTTTGTGTCATTCTCATGTTTAGATCTTGTTTATCAAACAAGTGCATTGAGATCTTGTAGAGTGCTTGAATTGTTCAAATCAAATAATTCTTTTTAAATTATATTTTGTCTTTTTGACAATTTTAAATTATGTTTATAACTTGGAAATTCACATATTTTCTCTATAGATCACTTTGAAAATTTCAAACATGAGAAAATAAAAAATATTTTATTTTACTTATGAGACTAAATAGTAAATTCAGAAAAATATAAAAGTAAAGATATAAGGTATAGGAATATATGATAAGTTTTACTATTCGACTTCATTGAACATGAGTAGGAGCCAATTGAACCCTGGGGCTTGGACTTATGTCACTGCTATTTTCAGCAAAACAAAAGAAAAAATTTATTTCATATCCTTACAATTCGACTTGTATCCCTACAATTTTTTAAAAATGTCAGTTTTAGCCTTCAATATTTTTAACCAATTTATCATTTCAATTTTTACTACACCAAAAACTTGTTAAATGAGTTTCAGCAACATTTCAAAACCATCGAAACACTTTTCAAAAGCGTTCTGTTAAAAATTCTCATGTCTATTTACTTTAGGCCACGGTTGTAACCTGCTGCCGAAATTGCTAAATGATTTTGTTTTTGAATTTTTGAAAACCGGAACACTTTAAATAGTGTTTCGGTGTGAATTTCTTTACCTGAACACGTTTTGACAATTACTTTATCGGAACACTTCCAAAGCATGTTTTGACAATTACTTTATCAGAACACTTCTAAGGTGTGTAATTTTGTAAACCAAATAACTTTAAAAATGTGTTTGGATTTATATATTTTTGAGTGTTCTGAGAGCTTTTCTGAAATGTGAGAAAAAAGAAAAAAAATTTAAAGTATAAATTATCTATATAAGGATATTTTGGTCTAAAATTGTTTGCGTAGGAATACGAGTATAATTGCAGAGGTAAGAGGTAAAATTTTGCCTTCATGGGGGAAAAGTGTGGCCCGGTCTTTTAATATAGCTTTATATTATATCCAATTTATCTTGTTTATATCATGTGAGCTTTGGTACTTGTTATTATTGGACCACATAAAAGGAAATGTTGAAAGGGAGCAGTTGGTTTCTTATGAGTTTATGGAGAATGACTTTGATAGGAAGATATTCCATTTCTATTGCTGGCTCTCAAAGATCTTTTGGCTAAAAAGGCTATGAACACGACAAACACTAGACTCATATATTCAAAATGTACATCACATTATGAGTTTCAATTTGAGTGCATTTTCCATAAAAATGGCAATTGGTAGAATATAATCTCACTATAACATATTTTCTATCCGAAAGCAATCACATTTTATTTGACTAATCAAGAATGGAATTTCATTTCAAAAGTTCATTAATTAAAGTAAATTATTTTTGAGTTCCAAAAAATAGTCATGATAAATTAATATTTTTTATTATTAATAATCAAATTTTCGTTGAAAAGTATTAAAAAGATGGAGTTCCAAAAAAAATTCTTCATTTATATTTCTTCGAGTTTTAAGTAAGTTTTTTATTTTACTATAAGAAAATATGGGAATTTTCTTTTTATAAACCGAATTTTCCTTTTAAGTTCTAGAATTCGGATTGTATTTTTGAGGTCTCTGAATTTTAGAATATGAAACATTTTTTTAACCAAGAAACTTTTTGCCTTCCCCTCACTTCAAAACATGTTACTGCATCTTTGCTTGATTATATTATTTAATGCATTGCATTTTTTCTTCTTCTAAGTTAACTATAGTATATGGATTGTAGAATTTGGACACGCAAAGGCTTGTTTTTGAATTATAAAAACCAAACACACCTCCAAACATGTCTTTGGATTCTATAATTAGAACCATGACAATATAAAATATTGATTTTAGGTTTAAGTTATTTTCTTGTCAAATTTTTCATGTAGTTCATGTTTGTGGTAATTAACATGAACATGTTTAGGACCAACACTAAAGAAACATAAAGACTCTTATATTGTCTCTTTTAGGTAGAAGTGTATACATAAGATATACATTGATAGAGCTGGACCATTAGAGGCTTAGAGCCACAACCATAGCTTGAGATGCAGATGGTTGAGATTGACGTTCCCGAGGTGTAAGTGTTGAGATTTAGGAGGTCGAGGTCAAGGTATATTCAAGAGACCCATATGATACATTTGTATTTTGTTATTGTGGGGAATATATGCTCAGACATATTTGGGAGGGAAATGTATAATATGTCTCCTTGACCAGACATTTTAGGGTGTGTTGTAGGATTTAGAGTTATCTCATACAAGGGAGTGAGATGCTCTATGTATGTAGTTTTTGTGTGAATATGTGATTGTCCATCCCCAACTTTAGGGTTGAGATAGTTATAGTCGTATTGGGCCTAGATCATATGCCCTTTGGGAATAGAAAATGCTTCTCATAAAATATGGGAGTGGATAGTTAATCTCTTGTTATTCAGGGGAGCATGGTTAACTTCCCTAAGACTCCTTTTATATCGTAGATGATCACAGACACGTCACTTCCTCGCTCTCTCATGTTAGGTGAGTCATTCCATAAAAATATGACATCTTTAATAAAAGGGGCAACACATCCAACAAACGGGTGGTTGATCTAATAAAAGGACGATCAGGAAGGGTTTATGGCTAGAGGATGAATTACTCTAGTCGTCTCTCTCATTTCCTCACTCTCTCATGTTGATGTATTATTTATAAGATTTTATAATTTTATTTAACTAGTTAGTTTCCCTTATATTTATATATCAATTCTAGTAAAATTTTGAAGCTTTTATTGTTATGTCTTAATGTTTTAAAAGTGTTATGTTTAAAATACAAATTTTTAATGTTTATTTTAAAAATTAAGAAAATTTCTTTACCCACCTCCCTATGGGGATCACCCCCTGCGAAAACTCCATTTTACCCCGCTTCGAAAATGCATTTTCAAAATATTTTTTTTCTAAATTTTTCTAGACTTCGGAAGTGCATTTCCGAAAAAATCTCAAAAATTGGGATTTTGACTAATTCGGAGATGCATCTCCGAAACAACAAAAAAAAATCTAAAAAAATCCCAAAAATTAATTTTAGGATATTAATTAATTCACATATCATAAATTTGATATAATTTATGAGTAATAAATAATAATAATTATATATTTTGATATAATTTATGAGTTATGAATAATAGTTATTATATATTTCTATCCTGATTCATATTTTAAAATTTAAAATAATTTTAATTAAAAAATTAAAATAATTTCACTTACAAAATAAGTTATAATTTTTTATTTATATATTTATAATAATTGTTATATATTTATAAAAAAATTAAAAAAATGAGTGTTTTAATTTATATATTTATATAATAATTATAATAATTATTATATATTTATAAAAATTATTATATATTTATATATTTATATAATAATTATAAAAATTAAAAAAATGAGTGTTTTAATTTATAATAATTATTATATATTTATGTATTTATATAATAATTATTATATATTTATATATTATATATTTATATATTTCACTTACAAAATTAATAATTATTATTATATATTTATATATTTCTATTCTGATTCATAATTAAAAATGAGTTATAATTTTTTATTAGTTTAAAAAAATTTTAAAAAAAATTGTCTTAATTTTATTTAATGAATAAATTTTATATTTAATTTTATATAATTCAAAATTTACTTATGAAATTAAGATGTTTTTGATTTATATAAGTTAGTAAAATAATTTTTAACTTTAAAATTGTTTAGGAAATTTTGATTCACCTTGATTTTATTGATTCACCTTCATTTTATTGATTCACTTTCATTTTATACCTATTTATTGTATTGATTCACCTTGATTTTAATTTTTTAATAATTATTGAATTCTTTCGGGAGTGTATATCCGAGACATTCCAAGACCAATTTGGTCTTGGAATATTTCGGATATGCATCTCCGAAAACACCCCTCTCCCAAAAAGTGTTTTCGGAAATGCATCTCCGAAAACTCAAAAAAGGGGTGTTTTCGGAAATGCATCTCCGAAAACACCTTTTTTTCGTGTTTTCGGAAGTGCATTTCCGAAAACACCTTTTTTTTTCAATAAAAGTATGTTTTCGGAAATGTATTTCCGAAACAAAGGGTATTTTGGTAAATTCGCCAGAGGTGACTAAGAAGGTTAGGAGGTGGGTAAAGAAATTCTCAAAATTAAATCATCAATAGGTATTCTTATATTTTACAATTTCAAATTTTAGTTGTTTATTAATTAAAGCACTTTCATATTAACCATGCATATATAGAAATTATAATTGTATTAGTCAAATTCATTTGAGATACTTAAAACTATTTTTTAGTTTGTAGTTTAAATATAAAAAATATCTCTCTTTGAATGCTTCGACGCCAATATAAAATTCTATCTCATTCCTTAATACATTTTCATGTATTTATCTTTCTGTTACCTCTTCATCGTCAAACCTTTGTCTCCTACGTGCCAGCCACTGCCGCCGTCACTTGCGATGACAACCGCAATCACCACCCTTGCCTTTGAGCTAATACAGTGTTTTTTTCCTCTCTCTGAAAAGAAGGTAAAAACACAATCCGAAAAAAATAAATAAAAATTCCTGGTTAGTTGTTCAATTTTTTATTAGAGCTCAATTTTTATTATTTGCCCAGGACCTCTAAAAAATTAGGACCGGCTCTACCTCAACGCAGTTTACTACAAAAAGGGAACTTTTCCTCATTTGTTTAGGTCAATGTTGATGTTACATTGTCCAATTTGAAGCACCAAATGAACGAAATGAATCTTTGCCTCAACCAACTAAAGCACCAAATGAACGAATTGAATCTTTGCCTCAACCTACTGCAATACAAGAATGGTGGTTAGTGGTGAGTATCATCGTCCGCCAGCCGTTGATGGACATGTTCAGTCCACCAACATGCAACTTCCAAACAACGATAATTTGAAAATCATGTTTTTAATATTTAGTCAATATAGGACCAAGGGACATATCCAATTAGATGTTATATTAGTCAAGTGAGCTTGTGCTGGATGTTCAATTCGTCCTAACATTTGATGAGATCGCGATGTGCATAATTAAGCTCGATTAAAATGTAAATTTTATTTAATCGATATAATAAATTATTCACAACTTATTGTAGGTGTTTGTTTGACATATAACATGTTAAATTTCATCTTATTTAATGAAATGATGAGTTCAACAATTTCGAATTTTAGAATCCAGAAGTCTCAAAAGTACACTTTATATTCTAAATTTAAAAGATTAATTTTTGGAAAACGGCATCAGAGAACTGCACCAGATCATTGCAGGGGGGTCAAGGTGAAGTTTTTAGGATTAGAGAACAATGTATCAGGCAAATAGGACAAATTCAAGATGAAGTTTGGATTCAAGATGAATTTTTCATTAGTTTACAAATTACAAGACTTTATTCTTTTAATACATATATATTCTATGTTCCTAAAAACAACATTTTTTTTCTAATCAACCCAATGATAATAATGATAGGGAAATCAATTTAATTAATAGAATAAAAAAGAGTGATGATTCTATTATTTACAAATTGAAAACTAATTATTGATATACATCATTTGTTCTGTCTGTCATTTACAAATGTCAAACAGAAAAAGAAACCAAAGCAGTATCCACAACTTTTCTTGCATAGCAAGCCATTACTCCTCAAGCTTCCTACCTCTTCAACCATTTTATAAACAGTGTTAATTTAGCCTCTAGTGCCAAATGAAAGAATATTTCCATGCCTGAATCAATATTCATCACTAAATATATCAAACAAGATGTCAACAGATTGTAACTCATGACGGTTTATGAATCAGAAATGGATATATTATTACCTTCAATCAAATTCATCTTCGTTTTCTTCAAGATGTTCCTCAGTTTCAGGGCTTGAGTTGTTGCTATTTACACGCATGAGATGAGCGCCCGTGTTTAAGTGCTCTCTCCTGTTATTTACAATCTCATGCAGAGAATTTGGTTTAAGGGTGTCATTGTTATTTACAAAGCCATTAGTTTCTGCCGGCATCACATGATTATCCCACTCAGTTCCTTCTATTTGACCTTTATGATTGATAACTTCACCGCCATAGTTAGTCGTGCACTCGAGAGACTCTGAAAGACGCCTAGGTGAAATTCTACCATTTCCAGAAAGCTCAGAACTGCGATGCAACGCTTGGTCATTTATCTTGCTATCCATAGAAGGAGACCTGTATAACAAATGATAATCTTTAGTTAATAAATAAGTAAGCTATATAATGCGGTGCGATAGTGCACCATATGTTTGTATGTATTTTTATGCATCTATGAGTGCGCATTATGCTTAAATAAAATATTAAGCATAATGGTGTTAAGAGTCTCACATCGGACAATATATGGCCTGAACATGTACTTATAAGTCAGGGCAATTCTCACTCTACAAACCGGTTTTTTAGGGTTGAGTTAGGCCCAACCACACAATTCTAAACAATGGCCAATATATAAATCTTGTGACCTTTTAAGTCTAATCACTTCAATTTGTTGTCATACCTTGTTTGTTGTGATTTTGGGGTCTGCATGTAGTTGAAAATTGGAACCAGGTCTTTTGGTCTAGCTTCAATCATGCAAGTTGGAATCCTTTCAATCTCAAACTCTCCTCCTGAAGCAGCTTCTACATCCATTATGGTGGACTCTTTCAACATTGAGTTAAAATATATCTGTTTGTACACAAATTATGTATTTCAATATCTAACTAAAGGGTGTAAAATAAAAGAACAATTTCCAATTATAAGACCATATACCTCTTGCTTCGCCCATAACGGAATCTGAGGTGGATGCATTTGAAGTTCCGCTTCTGAAATATACAAATGATGCTCTTCATTGACAGATGGATTCCCTTTTGTGACAACGTTTTTAACTTTAGGGTTAATGATGTTCTCCTCTACTTCCTCTGGATATATTTTGCTGCTGTCAGAAATTCCATTTTCGCCATATATGTCAACATTGTCTTCTCGCTCTCTCCGACTATGATATATATTCCACTTATGCATTGCCTCAACCACTAATCTCGCATCGGCCTGGGGAGTTGATTCATAAGTAGGAGATAATCCAGAAACAACAGCTGAGTCTTGGCCAGTTACTGTCCGAAGAGCATACTGTATCATCGATCCAGTAGGTGAAAAGACTAATAAGTGATAATTTGCCTTGGAATTGTTCCCTTCCCCGTACATGGCTCTACTTCCTTTAAAAATACGGAAAGACGAAGCAATAGCTCCAGAAAGCGAATTCTTCCTACCAGTTGCAGCTGCAGCGGCACCACTTACCGTGCCTCTCCAACCATTAGATCCATTCCTAATTCTGCTTACTACAGAAAGTGTGATCGGAGGGCCACCCACGTACAGGCTCTGCTGTTTAGGCATTTGAACGGCTGACATAGGAGACCGACGAACTACTTGATTAGTCGTAGCGCTTAATCCACTATTTTTTGTAGGACTATCATCATTCGACTGAATATTTACATATCCTCCTTGAGGATTTATGGCAAATAAATGGCTAGTGCCCCTCGAGGAACTAATCATAATCCACTTGCTGTCGTCACTGAAACTAATATCTTGTATAACCTGGAAAGTCAAATACAGATTTATAAAAAATAATAATATTATATATTAAATCGGAGGACAAGTGAGAATGAACAAGCACTCACCGCATTTGTAAAACCACGTTGCAGCCTGTATAAATGAGCGTAAGAAGGACCGGCATCAGATGCTGACGAATTCTCACGCACAGGCATAATCTTAAAAACATTTATGTTATGACCCTGAACAGAAGTGGTCACTAATATGGTGCCACTTGGATCAAAACATAAGGCTGAAATCGGACTTTTGTGAGCTCGAAATTGGGCAACAACGTTTTTAGAGACAATATCTTTAACAATGACCTGAAAGTATTACCGTGTTCAAAACAAGAGTTGAACCAAAACTTTAGTAACAATATAAATACTTCAAAGCGCGATACATACAACTCCATTAATAAATTAAACACCAAATAAAAAAAAAGAATAGTGTTTACCATTCCAATGTTATCTAAATCTGCG
The DNA here is from genome assembly GCF_029867415.1 of Vicia villosa. Taxonomy (NCBI): domain Eukaryota; kingdom Viridiplantae; phylum Streptophyta; class Magnoliopsida; order Fabales; family Fabaceae; genus Vicia; species Vicia villosa. The sequence continues at coordinate 291,638 of NW_026705276.1, read as the reverse complement.
GAATGGCCATTAATGCTGCCATTGACCTTTGGTCCAGAATTCACAGATTGTAGTGAACCATTGTTTTCAGAACAGTATCTAGAAAGTTTCTTATATCCCATATCTCCAAGGGTCACAATCCCGGTAGCAAGATGCTTGCTTGACTCTTTGGCATAGTGTGCAATCAAGCTCCCATTTGTAGAAAAAACAGGAAAGCTTGCAGAAGGTGTTAAATGCTGCGGGCTGACATGGCTGGAAGTGGATACCGCAACTGGGCTTCCACTATAAGCCAGCCATCTTGGACCCACCGCAAGTGGTCCATAGCCTATGCCGACAGATCCAGGAGAATTCATCACTATTGGATTGGTAAGTAAAGTATATTCCCTTTCTAAATTTGTAGCATTAAAACAATGTATCTGCAAAATAAACCACGGCTCCATTTAACATTTCAAAAACCAGGTAGTAAAAATATGGTTTAATTACCCCGCAGAATAGAACCCTAAAATGACATACCTGAGTGGATTGAGAAACGGCGACTATTCGAGAACTGCACCGTACAGAATAAACAACAGATCTAAACTTCATTACATGAACATATGAGTGAGATTTCATTGAATAAAACTGAACGGTAGTTGGCATATAGTTGCCATTCATTTGGTCATGGGAGTTTGACGTGGTTCCATTAGGACCAGTCGACCCATCCTTAGCATTGCTCCCACCAGCAAAGACCCCGTCAGCACAAACTACCAACAACGGGCGGCTGCTTGCAAACTTGTCTTCTGATTTCTTCAATGCAATTGGATTTGGAACCATTTGCATAAAAGAAACAGGACCGTCGTGTTTGGAAACAAGGTCCCGGACATTGTTTGATTCATCAACATGCCAAACCTGAAACCCGGACCGATAGCCTAGAAGAAGCACTTGTTGAACAATATCACCCTCACCCTCCAACTGATCAAACCCGGCCCAGATCACCTATACAAGATGAGCATTGAAATGAATCATCACCCCAAATGAAAAATCGAAAAAACCCCAATGTAGTATTATCACTACTTTTCCCCAAAAGAAATTGCACACATAATATACCTCAAACTTACCATAAAAAATTCTACGCACCTTTTTAGTTTAAAACTTCCATACAACAAATTCAAGCAAGAAAATCACTATGAGATAATTACCGAACGAATTGAAAATTAAATATACCCGCATTCCTTAAATACTAAGTATGAACTAACATTAATCAACAACTACACAGATTATGCCTTCTACCACCTATTGATTAGAAGAACCCTAATCCGAGCAGTGAGATAAGTAATCCGATTTTATCGCATTAAATTATATTTAATAAAAAACAAACCTAAAAAAAATCAAAATCTAAACCGATAAACACCACGAGGTTAAAATGACAATAACCAAGCAATCTATAATCTTAATATCTCTTAAAATCATATAAAACCTAATCTCACACACCTGATCATGATCAGCAACATCATCCCTATCCACAATCGACGAAGCAACGGACGCAGCCGATCGTGCAACGGTAGAAGCACCCGAGGAAACAATCCTCAGGTAACTCGAGAGCGCCCGAAACGAACTCGGAATAAAACCATTGGTTCTGCCACCAACACCAACACCACCCCCCTGGTGAAGAACCTGTTGTTTCTGCCCATCATTCCTCATCCCCATCAACCAAAATAACACCAAACCACAACACAACAACTTTCAATAATCCCTCAAATTCACCTTCAATCATAACACCTCCAAATTCCCTTCCCTTCAATCCACCACCAATTCACACACGTGTCTTCAATCCCTTCCCCTCACCCTAAAGTTTCCAAATTTTCAATCACAACCACAAAAAACACCACCCCAGATCAAATTTGTTCCTTTTTTTTTTCAAGTTTTGTTTGGAGGCACTAAAAAACAAAGAAAACCACCAAACGACAAAAAAAGGAAAAATTTTCGTAATTTTCTTCAATCAATCAACAACCGATTTTTCTTCCTTCACGTATTCCCTCAAAAAAATACAAACAATGATTCTGATAGTACTAATCACAAATCAAATAACAATGATTGAACTAATCACAAAAAATCAAAAACAAGCAAAAAAAAATTTACGAATTGAAAAAGTTACGCATGTTATATACGATGAAATATGAAAGAAGAAATAATAGTGCAGCCAAAAATTGCAGAAGAATCGCCGGAGAAACTGGGGAAGAAGATCTGAGGAGAGAGAAAGAGAGAGAAAAAGTTAGAGAGAGAAAGAGATTGGAATTGGTAAATGGATAACGAAGGAAAGAAAGAAGAAGCGAAATGAATTTGTGAAATTAAAAAGAGTCTTCGTTTACGTCTCTAAGGTTTTTTTTTTTTGGGAAAAAAATAAATGTTTTTTTTTTTTGTTTTAGTTAATGTTTTCACGTTTGAGGTTGTGTTGTTGTGTTGGTGTTTTTGTGTTGGAATAAATTGTTTCAAAGTTGTTACTTCCAGTTCAATTCAACCTAAAACTAACCTCGTTCTTCTCTATTGACACGTCTTGTCCTTTATCAAAAACAACAGATTTTTTTTTTAATTTATAAATTTTTATAAAATGAATTTAATTTAATTAAATACGTTTATTTATTAATTCGTGATTATAATTAATTAATTAATAAATGTGATTAAATTAAATGAATGTTGGAGTTTAATGGTCCCGATACCATCGTGGTTTACAACTCGTGAAGTAGCTAGTTATGGAATAACAATGATGACATATGAGTATCACTTTAACCTTTTATGTGGATTCAATCATAAAAATATGAGTTATTTGAATTAGGGTGGAAGAAACAAAACAAGCATATGGTGAAACCAAAAAATTTGTTTGCATTATATTAATAATATTTTTATAAATATGTATATTAATAAGATTTTAAATATATATGCTTTTAATATAAACTAATTTAACATTAATATTAAATAAAAAATTACCCTCTTCAATATCATTTATAAAAAAATTAATATTTTAAATACGTTGAATAACTAATATATTTGAACAATATATAAATTAGAACCGTCTTTGAGGACGTGTAAGACGGACTACCGCACAGGGTCTCAAAATTTTACACTTAAACTTTCTTTTGATAAGACCTCATAAATCTTTATTATTGTTAAGTTTTGGTTAGATATGGCATCTAATTATTTTTTCATGAGTTAAATTATAACTAACCTACACAGAGTCTCAAAAAACTTGAAACGACCTTGATATAAACTATCTATATTAATTATTCAATGAATTTAGAAGTAATTTTTCGAAGGTGTAATATGAAAAAATAGACTATTGTTCATAGATTATCGATTGAGTCATGCTACTAACATATGCCCTAGGGGCACATGTTAAGGATATTATAATTAGAAAAAGTTAAATATAATTAAATGTAATAAAGTCATATTTAAATTTTCGACACATTTAATGCACGTGTTCCAAGAAATTATTTCTAAAAATTGTTTATTAATTTGTGCCCTTGGGGCACATGTTAGCTTTTTCCTTGTCTTTTTAATCAAAGAGAGCTGTGCAAACCAGAACTCAATTGCAACAAGGACATATAAATTGTTAATATTGTGATATAATCCAAGTTGTAGCTTAAGCCCAAGTTAATTAGGGTTAGGGTTTGTTATGTTAGTTACTTAGTATATAAGTCATTTAATTGAATATAAATACATGTTGTAATTCAGTTTCTATTTTCACCTTCAATAATAACAATCCTTATTTCTTTATTCTCTTTTTCTTTCTCTCCTCAATAAAAGTGTCTCACACACTAACAATTTGGTATCTAGAATTCCGGTTAGGTTCTTGATCGTGTTTTTAAGAATCACACATCGGTGATCGTGTTTCTGGAATTATGGGTTGTTAATAAATCATTGCAAAGACGAATGGTGCTAATGACATTTTAAATTCTCTTCCAATTCTTGACGGTAAAAAGTGGAATCGTTGGAGCAAGCAGATGAAGTCCTTGTTTGGTTTCCATGAAACCCTAGAAGTGGTCAACAATAGTGTTCCTAAGCTTGCTCAGAATGCAAGTGGTGATCAGAAAACCGCACACAAGGAGGCGAAGAAGAAAGATTGTAAAGTTGCGTATTGCATTCAATTGACAGCAGATTCGACAAATTTTGACAAGATCTCTCACGTTGAATCGGCAATGAGGCATGAGATATTCTTGTCAAGTAGTATGAAGGAGGTGAGAAACTCAAAGTTGTTAAATTGAAAACTTTGTAACAGCAGTATGAATTGCTGCGAATGGAGAAGATGAAAAGATTGCAGCTTATGCCTCGAAGATGCAGAATCGTGTCCATGTCATGAAAGGTTGTGGTTAAACCCTAAATGATAATATGATAGTTGAGAAGGTAATGTGTACGTTGAACTCTCACTTTAATCACGTTATCATAGCTATTCAAGAATCAAACAATCCTAAAACCCTAAAATTAGAAGATTTGGTTGATTCGTTGGAGGCACGTGAGATTAGGATTGTCGAAAGGAATAAGGTTTAAGATTCGATACAAGCTCTACAAGTTTAGACATGGAAGAAGCATGATGGTTCCAACAAGTTCAAAGGCAGAGGAGACAAGACTCAGAGCAAGAATTCTTGGTTGAACCCCTTCAAAATCATAAGGTTAATGATAAGGCTTCTCAATCCCCGAAAAGAGGATAAGAAAACTCTTATTAGAAAGACAAAGAAGATAAAAAAATGTGTGCATTGCTATAACTGTGAAAAGTGAGGTCACTTGGCCAAGAATTATTGGTGCAAGAAAGACAAGGGAGCGACAAAAGGCAAGGACGAAAGAGCGGACCTTGTACGCTAAGATGCAAGTGATTCTGAAGATATGATGGTTATGGCTGTAGGTTCAGATGACCATGTCGACTCCAAGATCGGGTTCCTCGACACAGGTTGCTCGAATTATATTACTGGTAGAAAAGTGTGGTTTGCAAATTTTGACGAGTCGAAGAAAGGCAAGGTTAAACTTGCTAATAATAGATCATTGCAAACAGAAGGTATTGGCAACATAGTTATTTAAAGGAGCAATGGAGCAAAGGCTATGATAAAAGATGTATTATATGTACCTAGAATTAAGTGCAATTTACTAAGTGTTGAACAATTGGTTGAAAAAGGCTTCTCAATGGTTATGAAAGATGGAGCCTTGGAACTGTTCCACACCCAGAATAGTTTGATCTTAAAATCTCCCATGTCGAAGAATAGGACATTTAAGACCATGATTAGTTCAATAGAGGTACAATGCCTGAAAATAGTTGTCGACCACAAGAATAGTTGGTTGTGGCATTTGAGATTTTGACATCTGAATTTTAGGACTCTCAATCAACTGATTACTCAAGATACGGTAATTGGTATACCAAGTCTTGTGATACTTGACAAACTCTATGGAAGTTGCTTAGTATGGAAGCAATCCATAATTTCTTTCGTTTCGACTATGCCAATGAGATCCTCATACATATTTGAAGTAGTACAATAAGATGTATGTGGGCCCTTTGAGGATTATACCATTGGTGGAAACAAGTATTTTGTCTCCTTCGTTGATGAGTATAGTCAAAATCATTGGATCTATGTGAATAAGAAAAAGGATGAAGTATTCAAAAAATTTAAGAGATTCAAAATGCTTGTCGAAAACCAGAGTGAGAAGAAGATCAAAGTTCTGCTAATAGATGAAGGTGGCGAATACACATCCAAGATATTTGAAAAAAATTATGCAAAACATGGTATTGATCATGAGGTAGCTGGTCATTATACTCCTCAACACAATGGAATAAAAGAAATAAGAAACAGGACCATATTGGATATGGAGAGATGCATGCTGAAGTAAAAGAATCTATCAAAATCCTTATGGGGTGAAGCACTCACCACTAATGTCTATATGCTAAACAGGTGTCCTACAAAGAAACTGAAGAACGAGGTTCTTGAAGATGTTTGGAGTGGAAAATGACCATTAGTAAGCCATATGAAGGTGTGTTGGCTCTATGTGTTACAAGCATATTCTTGATGCAAGAATAAGAAAGCTTGATGACAATCGTGAACCTATGATTTAGTAGGATATCATAAAACTGGTACATACAAGTTGTTCAATCCAATTAATGAGAAGTTCATGATGAGTCGAGATATTGTGATTGATGAACATTCTTTTTAGGAGTGGAATTCTGGTGATGCAATTTACAAGCCATTGATAAGCTATGGCTTTGACGTAGCAAGTAATGAGGTCGAAGTCGAAGAAATTATCGATATTTTATCTGAAGTTGAAGTCAAAGCAGTTGCTGACATTCCCAACACGGTTGAAGTCAAAGAGGACACAATCAAAGTCGAAGATGTTGTGACTAGCACTAGTCAAACACCTCAAAGAACTAAAGTTCCTCAACCAAGGCTTCAAGACTTTGAAGTAACTAGTGATGGTGAAGTCACATCATATGGAGAATTAGTTCATTTTTCTTTACTTGCAAGTGTTAATCCAATAAACTATAGGAAGGATTTAAAGAATAAACAATGGAAATCAACTATGGTCGAAGAGTTACAATTGATCGAAAGAAACAACACATGTGAGTTAGTCGAATTGCCAACACATGCAAAAGCTATTGAAGTAAAGTGGGTGTTCAAGTTGAATCACAGTGTTAATGGGTCGATAGTAAGACATAAGGCAAGATTAGTAGCTTGAGTATTTCTTAAGAGAGAATGAATCGACTACTCTAAAGTATATGCACCAGTAGCAAGATTAGAGACTGTTAGATTGGTGGTAGCCTTGGCATGTAAGCAAGGCTGGTTGAGAGTTCACTTAGATATGAAATCAATATTTTTAAATTGTCCTTTATATGAAGAGGTATATGTCACACAACCTCTTGGGTTTGTGAAATATGAGGAAGCAATGAAAGTATAAAAGTTGCACAAAGTGCTATATGGTATGAAAGATGCACCTAGGGCATGGAACAAGAAAATTGACTTGTGCTTAGTCTAATTGGGATTCGTCAAATGTAAGTCTGATTATGGTGTCTATGTTTAGGTTGTGGAACAAGATATAACAATCATCTCATTCTATATTGATGACTTTCTGGTAACTTGAAATAGCATGGAGAACTTGTTCAAGTTCAAAGAGCTGAGATACGGGAATTTGAAATGTCAAATTTGGGAAACGTATTTCATAGGCATGGAATTTCAAATTACCAAACTAGGTATGGTGTTGCGTCAAAGGAAGTATGTCAAAGAGATACTCAAGAGATTCATGGTGGATGAGTCGAGTCCTGCATCCTCACTTGTCGAACCAAATTTAAAGTTGGAGAAGCATAGAGAGGAGGAAAGAGTCGATGTAACTTTGTTTAAACAAACTATTGGATCTGTGAGACATGTGTACAACATTCGACCTAATATAGGTTTCTCAATCAGATTGGTGAGCATATACATGAGTGAACCAAGGGTGTCACACATGAAGGCTGTAAGAATAATCCCGAAATACTAAAAGGATCAATAAAGTGTGGAAATTTGTTTCCACGAGATTCTGAAAACAAATAAGCTACGATTACTTTCTATTCAGATGTTGATTGGTGTGGAGATAAGGAATATCAAAGAAACACAACTAGTTACTTCTTTCAAGTATTTGGTGCCTTAATTTTATGGTGCTCTAGAAAGCAACATGTGGTGCCATTATCATAGTGTGAAGCTAAATATATAGCAGGATCCTATGTTGCGTGTCAAACAATTTGGATTAGATTTGTGATAGAAGAGATTGAGATCGAAGTGAAGAAACCTCTAGTGATGTATATCGACAACAATGTTAGAACAAGATTTGTTCTGATCAATTATCTTAGTTTTGATGATAACAATAATATGAATTTTGCTTAAGATTATATGGTACTCTAATCCAATGCAATTTCCTTTTCAGGAAATATATAAAGGGTACGCATAATTCAGCGCTCAGAAGCTTTGTCTCAAAGGGTTCAGCATGCAACATCAGAACATGGTCTGGCAAGACATCAGAAGATGGTCGAAGCAGAATCAGAACATGGGTCTATGGAAGCATCAGAAGAACAAGAGAACAGAAGCACTGAAGTTCTGATGGTATCACGCTCAGAAGCACTTCAAGGTCAGAAGATCAGAAGATGCTTTGCACCAAGCTGTTTGACTCTGATGATATTCAAACGTTGTATTCACAAACATCAGATCAGAAGGAAGTACAAGTGGCAAGCTACGCTGACTGACAAAAGGAACGTTAAAAGCTATTAAAGGCTACGTCAGTAGACACAGCGTGAACAAGGCTCGAGGTAGTTGACAAAAGCGTATAACATTAAATGCGATGCTGTACGGAACACGCAAAGCATTAAATGCTCTCAACGGTCATCTTCTCCAACGCCTATAAATATGAAGTTCTGATGAGAAGCAAGGTTAACGATTCTGCACCAAAACAACTCATATTAACTAGCTGAAACTCTGTTCAAATTCAAAGCTCAGAATCTTCATCTTCATCAAAGCTCACTACATTGCTGTTGTAATATATTAGTGAGATTAAGCTTAACCGTTAAGAGAAATATCACAGTTTGTGATTATAGCTTTTAAGAAGCAATTGTAATACTCTTAGAATTGATTACATTAAGTTGTAAGGAACTAGAGTGATCGTGTGGATCAGAATACTCTAGGAAGTCTTAGAGGTTATCTAAGCAGGTTGTAACTAGAGTGATCGTGTGGATCAGTATACTCTAGAAAAGTCTTAGAGGGTATCTAAGCAGTTGTTCCTGGAGTGATCAGTGTGTGATCAGAAGACTCTGGAAGACTTAGTTGCTGACTAAGTGGAGAACCATTGAAATCCGTGCGATTAGTGGATTAAATCCTCAGTTGAGGTAAATCATCTCTGCGGGGGTGGACTGGAGTAGTTGAGTTAACAACGAACCAGGATAAAAATATCTGTGCAATTTATTTTTATCTGTCAAGTTTTTAAAGCTACACTTATTCAAACCCCCCCCCCTTTCTAAGTGTTTTTCTATCCTTCAATTGGCATCAGAGCGCCGGTTCTAAGGTGCAAGCACTTAACCGTGTTTAGAAAAGATTCAGGAAGAGAAAAACGCTTCAGTAAAAGATGGTTGATGAAAGTGAAAAGTCTACACCTGCATCTACATCTGACTCTGCTGAGCAATACAACGGTAACAATGGTTATACTAGACCGCCGGTATTTGATGGTGAAAACTTTGAATACTGGAAAGATAAACTGGAAAGTTACTTTCTTGGTCTAGATGGTGATCTATGGGATCTTCTGATGGATAGTTACAAACATCCAGTAAATGCCAGAGGCGTAAAGCTGACAAGGCAAGAAATGAATGATGATCAGAAAAAGCTTTTCAGGAATCATCATAAATGCAGAACTGTTTTGCTGAATGCTATCTCTCATGCTGAGTATGAGAAGATATCTAACAGGGAAACGGCCTATGACATATATGAGTCCTTGAAAATGACTCATGAAGGAAATGCTCAAGTCAAGGAGACTAAAGCTCTAGCTTTAATCCAGAAGTATGAAGCCTTCAAGATGGAGGATGATGAAGACATTGAAAAGATGTTTTCAAGATTTCAAACTCTTACTGCTGGATTGAGAGTTCTTGACAAGGGATACACCAAGGCTGATCACGTAAAGAAGATCATCAGAAGCTTACCCAGAAGATGGGGTCCTATGGTGACTGCATTCAAGATTGCAAAGAATCTGAATGAAGTTTCTCTGGAAGAGCTCATCAGTGCCTTGAGAAGTCATGAAATAGAGCTGGACGCAAATGAGCCTCAAAAGAAAGGTAAGTCTATTGCATTAAAATCCAATATCAAGAAATGCACTAACGCTTTTCAGGCTAGAGAAGAAGATCCCGAAGAATCAGAATCTGAAGAAGAAGATGAACTGTCTTTGATCTCCAGAAGGATAAATCAACTCTGGAAGACCAAGCAAAGGAAGTTCAGAGGCTTCAGAAGTTCAAAGAAATTTGAACGTGGAGAATCTTCTGATGACAGAAGATTTGACAAGAAGAAGGTCATGTGCTATGAATGCAATGAGCCTGGACACTTCAAGAATGAATGTCCAAATCTTCAGAAGGAAAATCCCAAGAAGAAGTTTCATAAGAAGAAAGGTCTTATGGCAACCTGGGATGAGTCAGAAGATGATTCAGACTCTGAAGATGAGCAGGCTAACTGTGCGCTGATGGCGACAGAAGATGACGGATCAGAATCTACATCAGAATCAGATTCTGAAGAGGTATTTTCTGAACTTACTAGAGATGAGTTAGTTTCCGGTCTAACTGAACTTCTGGAACTCAAGTCTCAGATCAGTCTCAAATACAAGAAGCTGAAAAAGCTATTTGAATTTGAGACAAAGAAGCTTGAGTTGGAGAATTCTGAATTAAAAGAAAAACTTTTAAAATTATCCAATAATGTTGGATCTCCTTCTGATTCAGAAAAATCCACTCCTAGTCTAAACCATATTCTGAAAGAATATGATTTAAGTTTCAGGAAGTTCTTATCTAGAAGTATTGGCAGAAGTCAGCTAGCTTCTATGATATATGCTGTGTCTGGAAACAAAAGAGTCGGCATTGGTTTTGAGGGTGAAACCCCATACAAACTTAAACCTGTTGATGAAATGAAATTCACATACAAGCCATTGTATGATCAGTTCAAGTATGGCCACTCCCATGATATTAGGCACACTTCACATGCTCAAAGTTTTCACATAACACACACCAAAAAGCATGTGACACAACCTAGGAAATATCATGAAACTCACATTAAAAATTATCATGCTGTTCATCCTATTGCTTACAATGTTAAACCTAAGTTCAATCAGAACTTGAGGAGAACTAACAAGAAAGGACCCAAGAAGATGTGGGTACCAAAGAAAAAGACTATTTCTTTTGCAGATTCTCTTGGCGACAAAGAAGATAAAAGTCAACATGACATGTCTCCTGGACTCAAGTTGGTCTCAACACTTGAAGGGAAGAAAGATTGTCTTCCAAGTTCTGGTTCTTAAATCTGTTGAAGAAACTATGTTCGTAGGAAATCAGAAAAGAAAGTTTATTAGTCTTGGAACCATCTGTTTTGTTTGTCTCTAAAGCATTGATGTTTCATTCTTGATTATTCTGAATGCTCTAAATGCTACAGAATATACAACATTGAAACATTGATTGTGGACGAATCAATAAATATCTGGTTTGATGATAAACTTGTTTCTAATGAAACAAAGCGCTTAAGAATCTCTGCAGATACAGTTTTGTCTTATCAGAAGCTGCAGAACAAAGAAGTGAACCTCCAGAAGCTGTGTATATCAGAAGTAATGGATCAGAAGATCATTCAGATTTATATCAGCACACTTCAGAAGGAGTGTTTCCAGAAGAGAAACTTGATCAGATCAGAAGCAGTGATCTGAATCTGAAGGTGTAAAGTCTATTCTAAAATCTACAGCTGTCATCTATTATCTTATGGTGAACACGTGTCTGTACGGTTAGTACAAAGCGTGCAGTTGAAAAGACGCCGACCTAGGTAACTGTATTAAATCATTTCATTTACTGTGTTCTCTCTCCTAATGTCATTTCTCATTAAATGCATAATGATTTCTTTTTAAATCTTTTAAATAACCCGCTTCATCTTCATTCCCTCTTTTTCTCTCTTTCTCTCTATTTTGTGCATTCACTTTGTTGCATTTCTCTTCAAACCCTAGTTTTCTGATTTGATCTCAAAGCATTATCATCATGAACTCTTCCTCTTGTTCATCTTCCTCAAAAGAAAGACTTACTTCTTCACAAATCCTTCTACGAAATTATGAATATGCTCCTTTGAAAACTTGCTTGATACCCACGAAGGACTTGGAGGTTTTATGTGAAACTGCTGTGGACTTCAACAATCTTAAAGCGAATGGCTTTAAGTGTGATGCAAGAATCCTTGAGCAAGGATGGTCCAAGTATCTCAATAGATTGGTTGGTCCAATTTATCCTGATCTTGTGAAGGATTTCTGGGTACATGCAACGGTTACCCCAACGGCCATCATTTCATTCGTGCTAGGGCATGAAGTGGTTATCTCTGAGAAACTGATCAGAAAGCTATACAATCTGAATGATGAAGAAGGTTGGTCTGGTTTTCGACATACATCTGTTGATTGGTCGATAGTTGAAAAACAAATCTCTCAGACTTCTGGGATTGACTCGAATAACACAGGCACCTTGAAGCCATTTTATAGAGTATGGGCTGAGATTATTCTGGGTTCTCTTCACCACAGAAAAAGAATGCTCTCCTCTTCTTACATCAGTCCAGATCACAAGCACACTCTTTTCTGCATTGGCAAAAAGACTGTGATCAACATTTCTCACATTCTGTTTGAGAATCTAAAGACTTCAATCCTTGAGTCAAGAGAAGAGGAAAGGGCGAAGTACCCTCATCTTTCAAGAACGACTATTCCGTTTGGAAGAATGATTTCAGACATTCTTACAGAAAGCAAAGTGCTGGACTCCATCAGAAAACTCAATGCATCCCATTTGCTTGGAGTAGTTCAAGGTCCCATTTTTAATGGTGTGGATTTGTTCAGATTAGAACTCATTCAAAATGTACCTTCTGTGTGCCCAAGCTTTCCTGACATTCTCTCAAGAAGAGTTGCTGTTGAAGGTTTTGCCTCCTTGTTTCAAGAAGAACTGCATCAGGTTGTCAAGTCTTACCTGGAAGATTGTGTTAGGAAGCAATCTGATATTGATCCTGCTTGGATCCGTGGCAGAGTACTTCCGTCCAAGGCTGATCTTCTTAAGAAGGATCAGAAGGAACTAAAGGCTAGGCTAAAAAGAAAAGCCCAAAAAGATGAGGCTGAGAAAGCCAAGAAGTTGAGGGTCACCTATGATCCTGACAAGGTGGACTCTGAAGAACGAAGAGATAAAAGGATCAGAGATTCCTTTCGCAGAACCAGATCTTCTTCTTCTGTACAAATCTCCAGAAAGGTTTTTACTCCACCTCCTTCTGTCCCTAAACCTTCTCCCCAATCACCTCCTTCTGAACCAAAAATAAACTTCACCTTACCAAATCCTTCTCCATCAACCTCCTCCTCTCCCATTCTAAACCCCACACCTCTAAGTATTCTTCCCCCAACTCCTTCTGATAAATCTTTCTCACCAATTCCCTTTACAAATACTCCATCCTCGTCTCAATCTATCATTTCTGATATTCCATCCTCATCAATCATTCTCTCAGATATCCCTTCTTCCTCATCCACCGCACCTCCACCTTCTATATTCCATCCCTTACCTACCAGAAAATCCAAACCTTACTGTCTTCTCTATCCTGACTACAAATTCACCTTCAATCCGCCTGAACCTGAACCCTATACCTACCTGGAACTTTTCAGACATGAGGTGATTAGCAGTCTAGACCTTCTGAAGGATGCATTTCTAAATGGTCTGGATGATGTTTCTACAAGAAATCTCTGGAGAAGATTTCGCAAGGATTTTCAAGTAGAAGCAATGGGAGTACAGAAAAGACTAGTGGCTGCTGCCCCTGGTTACCCTGGTTACCTTCTGGAGGAAGATAATGGTATATACTACCATCCTCTCAGAAATTGTGTTGCTGCTGAGGAGAAGCCCTTTGTGGATGAATTGGAAGTAGCAAGACTCGCTGCTGCATTGGAAGCCAATCCTTGCAGGGAGATCGTGGTCTGGATACCTCAATATCCTGTTCTACTTGGGGATTTCAAGACTCTCTTTGACTTTCTGAGGGAAAACCCATCTAAGGAAGATCCAAGCTTGGTCATTCCAGAAGTTGTTGACCCACCAGAAGTCGAAGGTCCTTCTGCTCCCAGGAATCTTGCTGCCATTCTTCAGGCACTTGAAAATGGAGACTCGGAAATTCCTGCTGCAGAATATGGAGATGCTTCTATGCAAGAAGCAGATGCTGAAGATCATGTTGCTGAATCAGATCCTGTTGAGGAAATCCCTGCAAATGATCTATCTATGGAAGCTGCAGATCAACATGTCATCCCTATGGATAGAAGCTGTGAAGCTTCTTCTGATGAATCTTCTCGTCTTGCAAGGACTCTGGAAGAAATTCAGAAGAGACAGGATGAGCAAAGCTCACTCAATGCTGAGTATAGCGCTTTCATGGTGAGGCAAGAAGGACACAACAATAAGGTTCAAGAGATGCTGACCAAGATCTTGTCAAGGCTAGGGCCATCTTAGATTGAGTCTGTGTTGTTTCTTTCTTTTCGTTGCATCTGTCTTTGTGCATCTGATCTTTCTTATCTTCATGTACTTCTGTACCTGCTGTTTGAACTTCAATGAAATCATCTTCTTCCTCCGTGTGTTTCGTTTTGTTTATCTCTGAATCTTTTTTGCTTTTTGATGATATGACAAAAAGGGGGAGAAATAGGTGATAAATGATTTGATTTAATCAGTTGCTCTTACTAACAAGAACTGCAAGTTCTATATGGTTTAAGTGTTTTGCAGGTATAAAGAAGTGAAGAAAATCTTCAAAGCAAAACCATAAGAAGTGTTATTCTGTAAAAAGAATAAGCTCATGGAAACTGAAGCAAGCTGAGTGTTGTCAAGCTTCAGAGATCAGAAGCAAGAAAGAAGAATAAATCAGAAGCACTAATAATAGAATTTGATCCATATTTCCATATTTGTCTATTTGTTCTGACAAAATTCTATTTGCTCTGATACATTATTTCAGCCTATATGGCTCTGATACATATAATGTGTTCGAATATACATTTTATGTTCTGACTCATTCATGCTGACTTTTGTCGTTTAGTTTTTGTTCTGTAACATTTCAGGATGTAAAGATGCTCTGATGATGCTCTGGTACATTCAACAATGTTCTGATACAAATCTAGCATGAAGTGATGTTGGTAAAAATTCAAGCTCTGAAGCTATCCGAGGGAAGCAGAAATCAGAAGCTGTGAATGTTCTAAAGATCCAGAAAACTCAAGTTCTGAAGCTGTCCTGAATGGAAGCAGAAATCAGAAGCTGTGAATGTTCAGAAGATCAAAGAAATTCAAGTTCTGAAGCTGTCCTAGATGGAAGCAGGAATCAGAAGCTGTGAGTGTTCTAGGGATCTAAGGAAATTCTAGTTCTGAAGCTGTCCAATGGAAGCAGAAGTCAGAAGCTATGAATTCTCTAAAGACAGAAGCTTATATGATCGTCTCTACCGAAATAATCAGGGAAGTCTTTTATTAAAGTTCTTCGAGTATTTATTTCAGGGGGAGATTATTTATCTCAGGGGGAGATTGTTAATCTCAGGGGGAGACATATTCAT
Source organism: Vicia villosa (assembly GCF_029867415.1). NCBI lineage: Eukaryota > Viridiplantae > Streptophyta > Magnoliopsida > Fabales > Fabaceae > Vicia > Vicia villosa. The sequence continues at coordinate 276,390 of NW_026705276.1, read as the reverse complement.
ATGCTTATGCTATAGCTGTGTAATTTGTCTTTTGCCGTCTGTTCTTTCTGATCGCAAATTCATATCATTTATATATGTTTTTGTCATCATCAAAAAGGGGGAGATTGTTAGAACAAGATTTGTTCTGATCAATTATCTTAGTTTTGATGATAACAATAATATGAATTTTGCTTAAGATTATATGGTACTCTAATCCAATGCAATTTCCTTTTCAGGAAATATATAAAGGGTACGCATAATTCAGCGCTCAGAAGCTTTGTCTCAAAGGGTTCAGCATGCAACATCAGAACATGGTCTGGCAAGACATCAGAAGATGGTCGAAGCAGAATCAGAACATGGGTCTATGGAAGCATCAGAAGAACAAGAGAACAGAAGCACTGAAGTTCTGATGGTATCACGCTCAGAAGCACTTCAAGGTCAGAAGATCAGAAGATGCTTTGCACCAAGCTGTTTGACTCTGATGATATTCAAACGTTGTATTCACAAACATCAGATCAGAAGGAAGTACAAGTGGCAAGCTACGCTGACTGACAAAAGGAACGTTAAAAGCTATTAAAGGCTACGTCAGTAGACACAGCGTGAACAAGGCTCGAGGTAGTTGACAAAAGCGTATAACATTAAATGCGATGCTGTACGGAACACGCAAAGCATTAAATGCTCTCAACGGTCATCTTCTCCAACGCCTATAAATATGAAGTTCTGATGAGAAGCAAGGTTAACGATTCTGCACCAAAACAACTCATATTAACTTGCTGAAACTCTGTTCAAATTCAAAGCTCAGAATCTTCATCTTCATCAAAGCTCACTACATTGCTGTTGTAATATATTAGTGAGATTAAGCTTAACCGTTAAGAGAAATATCACAGTTTGTGATTATAGCTTTTAAGAAGCAATTGTAATACTCTTAGAATTGATTACATTAAGTTGTAAGGAACTAGAGTGATCGTGTGGATCAGAATACTCTAGGAAGTCTTAGAGGTTATCTAAGCAGGTTGTAACTAGAGTGATCGTGTGGATCAGTATACTCTAGAAAAGTCTTAGAGGGTATCTAAGCAGTTGTTCCTGGAGTGATCAGTGTGTGATCAGAAGACTCTGGAAGACTTAGTTGCTGACTAAGTGGAGAACCATTGTAATCCGTGCGATTAGTGGATTAAATCCTCAGTTGAGGTAAATCATCTCTGCGGGGGTGGACTGGAGTAGTTGAGTTAACAACGAACCAGGATAAAAATATCTGTGCAATTTATTTTTATCTGTCAAGTTTTTAAAGCTACACTTATTCAACCCCCCCCCCTTTCTAAGTGTTTTTCTATCCTTCAAACAAGTCATTCATTAATCTTGCAAAGAATCCAGTTCTATGTGGAATGAGTAAGCACATTAAGGCTAGGTTTCATTTCCTGATGGAGAAGGTACATCGAGGTGAACTTGAAGTAAGGCATTACTCAAGTGAAGCACAGTTGGCTGACATTTTCACCAAATGATTGAAGATCGACAGATTCCTAACTCTAAGAAAGAAATTAGGAATAGTTTAGATCGACTATTATTAGTATGTTTGGTAACTTGGATTATACAGCGTATGTTGTGATATAATCCAAGTTATAGCCCAAGCCCGAGTTATTTATGGTTAGGGTTTATTATGTTAGTTACTTAATATATAAGTCACTTAGTTGTATATAATTACATATTGTAATTCAGTTTCTATTATCACCTTCAATAATAACAATCTTTATTTCTTTATTCTCTTTCTCTCACTAAAAGTGCCTCACACACTAACAGTTATTTGATTATAGTGATTAATAGATTTTGAATCACATTAAAGTTAAAGAAAAAACAAACCTTTCATAAAAGTAAATTTGATATTTTGCACAATACCAATAAGTTTAGCATTAAAAGCACAAGTAATTTCAATGTTTGAAGCAAAAACACCTAAGAAATCAGAATTATTATCTATGGAGATTCCTCATAAGAAGCTAGAGCAAGATTGTCAATAATTTCTATATTAGTGTTGGACTTTATTCAAAATTAGATAGGAGGATGCCAGAGGACCTCTTGAATAACTGGTGCTTTAGAATTTTTTTATTTTAACTTTGAAAGCTTTGAAGATCACAAAATCTCCAATACAACAGTTAACAGCCAACTTGGTAATATTTCCATATACAAAAGTATCATAAATGATAAGATTGGTCATAGTTTTGAGATTAATGGAAGTGTTGAAAAATATTTTTTGATTCATGTAGTTCTATATCAAATTAAAACAATTGATTATAGCAACTAAGATGGCCAATTTGCATTTCTGAGATTAGTTCTTGTTGTAAAGTTTTATCATATTAGGTATGTCATGGTGATTAAATTAAAGAAAGAGAGAGTTGTATTGTGCCAATTCTAGATTAAAAAAAAATCAACTTTGCAATCACAAAACAAATTTCAGGATGATTCAACTTCATTTCCATAAAGGATATACATGGTGAGAATGGTGCAGCGTCTACTCGGCAGTTTTTCATCAATTGAGAGCCTATTATGCAAGAGTCTTCAAAGTAACTGAGATTTGGAAGGAGGAATGGCAATGATCCAGACAATCTTGGTCTACCCAACAATTTGATCGGAAAAGCTCTGAAACAAATACACTTCTTTAAAACAAAGGTCAATTTCATTAGTATGCTTCCATAAAAGTTTATCATATTTGTCAATCATAAAAATTGAAACTTGTTGAACCATTGCCTAAAGAAAAGGATAGGTTTGTAGAATATGCACATGGATATTACATCTATCATTATAAATAAAATTATTAGTTATTGAAATGAATGAGTGGTGGAGCCTTGCTTGAATCTTTAGGTGTTGAATCAAAGGATTCTTCACACCAAGGATCAATGCTAGAAATTAATGTTTTTTCTATTACCAAGAACCCTAGTATAATCAAGCACACAATTGATTTTGGATTTGATATTACTCTAAATAGAGGAATAAATTTGACAGTTAATAACTTTGTTTCTGAGAAATTGAGCCCATTGGTATTGAGATTGAACTGAACTCCCGACACAATTTTTACTTTGTAGCTTCATCAATTTGTGAAAGAGATCTAATGCCAAATCCTCATTTATAAGCTGTTTCAGAAAGTTTGTGTTAGGTATTAGTAACCAGTTTTCTTTAAATTATGTCCCTACTCTAGATAAAATTCCTCACATGTTTGTTCATATCTTTGATTAAACTAAAAAGCTAATAGTGGGTGTTTAAGTTGTAAAAAAACATGCTTTGAACCACACTTATGACTAACTAGACTCTTCCAAATATAGATATAAGATAAGCTTTCTAGGCTAAGAGCTTTGATTTAAACTTGTCAACAATACATTAAAGATGGGATATTTTTTGGCTTGCCTTATGAACTCCTAAGTAGATTTATGGAAGAATTTTAATATTGAACTATAACATAAGATCCAATTGATTAAATCTTTGAGGAGATAATGGTCTATATGCTTAACATGTATGATAGATTTTGATAGTGACAATGGGAATAAAGCAAAACTATCATGAACATCATCAAGGATGAAAAATATTAAAGTAAACCAAAAAGCAATAAGGTTTTGATGGTTGGTGCAGGAGAATCAATTGCTAAGAACAATATCAAAGGAATTTAAGACAAGCAAGAGTAGCTCTTGAAGTACTAATGCGATGAAAAATGTTAAATGATGTTTTAAAATTCTTCATATATTTTATATTTCTTCTAAAAACCAATTCTAGCAAGGGCTTAATTGATTAACACTACTATAAATAATACATTTCATGACGAAGCTTTCACCTCAGTCAAACAAAAACAGATGTATAATGCCAAGGCGCACCATCTTTTATTGTTTATAAAAATAAAAAATCACATATTCCCTCGGTTTTTAATATAACCAAGGTAAAAAAACAATTCAGGACATGCTTCAATCATAGCTATTGCAATTTATATTTTTATTTGTTTATAAGTGTAAACTAAATGATTTAACCCTTTGATTTTTTATATAACTAAGGGATAAAATTATCATATTTTACTATAAAAGGACTCGTTAAACATATTTTTTCCTAATCCTTACTTTTATGAAGTCATCCCAAACTCGCATGTATCATTCTTTGGGATGGATTACAAGACGGGAAAAGTATTTAATGTTCTTCTGTCTTGAACAAAACATGTTTTTGCCCTTGCAATCTATCTCACATAATGTTGTTAATATTATTGTTGTATTTTACGAACAACCCTGAGTTAAAGAAGGAAGCTCAACCTTTGAAAAGTACGCAGTTGATGGATTGCAAGTGCGGAAAATCATTCTTGCTTCAACTTACACAATGAAGAAAGTTCAACCTTTGAAAAGTTAAACAAAGAAGGGAGTTTAGCCTTTGAAATGAAAATTTCTCGTTGTTAGAACAGATAATTTATCAAAAGATGGATATCAGTGAAGATATTCAGTAATAAGAGCAAAGATTTGCTGTAAAAAATTTATTTTAATATCATGGTAAACAATGTCATTTCAAAAAAAAAATTATTCACCTCGATTTCTGTCATAACCAAGGTGATAGTTAAAATAAGAAGATAATTTACCTCGGTTTTCTTATAAAACCAAGGAGTATAATATTCAAATTTTACTATAAAAAATATTGTTAAACAGATTTTACCCTAATACTAACTTATACGTAGCCGCCTCAAAGAGAGGAAATATTTACCACCGTCCATTTCATGAGTTGTTACAACAAAAATTTTTGTTTGGATGGATTTGTCACGAAAATTTGTGATCTAGAAACACTTAAGAACTTGAGAAACAAATCTTTGGGATGAATTGCAAGTGCAAAAAATAAAAATTTCCATGGTGGGAACATATAACTTATCAGAAGTTAGATAAGTTATGGAGAATTTGGATATCACCAAAGATTTTTTGTAAAAAATTTATTTTAATTTTTTGTGTGAACAATGTAATACAAAAAATCTTATTCACATCGGTTTTTGATTTGAATCTAGGGATATGTTAAGTGTTTTTTTAGGATTTTCAGCGGTCTTAAACAAATCTTTGTCGTCCATTTAATGATTATCAATGCTAAAGACTCTGTCATTAGTGATCCACGTGAAACTTAAGAGACATCCATTATAAAAGCATGTTGAATATTAACATTTCTATTCTAAATGAAACATGAAGCGCTTGAAATCTAAAGACACTTGAAAAAGTTCTCTATAATGGATTGTAAGAGCAGAAAATTAACTAGGTTCAAGGTTTTCTTTCTTAAATATTTATTTGAGTCGAAAATCATATATTTAAATATTGATTTTAATTATCTTATCCATTTTTTCATCGGAAACAAATGCATGCAAGATTCGTAGAGAATATTCTTTCACCCAACATTTGATCTTCCCCAAGATTCAATAATTCGAAGATCTAAAATCTAGATCTTTAGGGAATTTAATTTTTATCTAGATCTCTAGGGAATTTAATTTTTATTTTAATATTATGTATAAACAATGTAATATTTTGGATAAACAATTAAAAATATTTTTAAAAAAGAAATAATCTCACTCCTCGTTTTTCTAGATAAACCAAGATATAAGATACGCTAGTTTTGAAAATAATAAAAGTGTTGCTACTGGGATTCAAACCCATGTGCATATAACTTTACCCCTCATTTTTTAAATAATCGAGGTGTTAAGTGACAAATTTTCATGACGCCTGTCATACCCCAAAATTTGCCCATCTCATTTCTCCTTTCAAGCTCATACCAAAGTTCAAGACTCAAAGACACATTCTCCTAAACAATGGCTCAATGAACTAGGGTTTTGATTTCTCTGAAGAAAATAAATTAATCAAAGTCTCCAATACATCTCATATGGCCTATGATGTTTCAAACTATCTCCATGACAAAATTCAGGTTTCAATTCCAAGGATTGACCAATCAATTGCTCAGAAAGTCAACAACTGACTAGTTTGACCTAAAAGTCAATTGTGCTCAAAGTACAGTCAAAACTCCTAATTTTTTATCAACAACATTATTTTGAAGCACCCTTCATCATTTGATCAAGGGTTGGTCATGATTCATCAGGAAAAGGATCCAAAATCATCAAAAGATAAAGTTTCTAAATTAGGGTTTTAAATAAAAAGTCAACTGAACTTTGACCAGCCATAACTTTCACATGGAGCATTAGAAATTTCCCAACCAAAGCCTATTTTGAAGGAAATTGAATTCTCTACAACTTTGTCTCTCTAAGGCCAAGGCCAAAAAAGCTACATTTGAGAGATATGAGCCAATACATTACAGGTCCTTTTGAAAGTCAACATAAAAGACACTTTTTCTCAAAGGATGGTAAATGAACATGGTAAGCTCAATGAAGGTGAAACAAAAAGGATATTTTAGAGGACTCTTTGAGATTTCTAAAAATTATAAGAACACCTTCATATGATTAAAAATGAGGGAGATATGCTTGGTACAAATTGGTCGATCTTCAAGAAAAGTGTGAAAACCTAAATGGTCAAATTCAGAGTTGAGTATTGGGCCTAGGGTTTTGGATGCTCCACGTGATAGTAAGCTTATTAAGGGCCCAAAGATCATTTGATAATTATTTTATGATTTTATTACATTTATTTTTGGATTTATTCATTTAAATTCAATTTAAATCAAATAAAATAAAAAATAAATTAAATCAAATCATACAAAAGATGTCATTCATTGAATATAGACCTAATACACTTAAAAAGGCCAGAAAAAACGTTGGAGAAGTTGTGGAAAATAGATTGAGCTTAATTTAGAAAGTTTTCATATAATTTTCCAAACAAAATCTTTTCTAAACATTCCAAGACTTCTTGCCCAAGATTATTAACCCTAATCCACCCACTATATATTCTCTAACATATGCAAACCCTAGGGGACGAAAAAAGTGAGATAGAGAGCAAGGGTTAGAGAGATTCCAAATTCAAGAAACTAGGGCAAGTTCGTATGGCCTTTTCCAAGTGTTCTCAAGACTTAAATACAATCCTAATTAACTCCTGAATCACCATACAGCAAGCCCAGGTGGTTAGTGATGCTTTATCACGCAGGGAAGTCATGTCTCACGTCCACCATTCTTGTTACATATTCTGTTTTTTTATTTTACACATATCATTGCATTTTAATTCATTATAACTGTCTAGTTGAGTTCATGATGATGATTAGAGTCGATCTGAACCATTACATGGAAAGTTTAACGCAGGGGCGAAGATGTGCCATGGTTAGGGCTCAAAGATGGTGATCTTCGAAACCCCTCTCTCTAGGCCAGTTCCGGTCAAGATAACGATACCATGGAGACTGTGGCAAGCCGTTAAGAAGATCTGGGCACTCACGTTTTCCATTTAACCTCGTTCAAGTGTTTTTTAATTTGTTGCAGGAATCGAAGGTTTATTCGCAGCTGAATCCGCAGGAGAATGCGCGGGTAAATCCGCAGGAAAGTGGGGCCAGGAATGTGAAGAAGATAGTGACTAAGAAGGATCACGCGTGGCCGAACGTGGTTGGGGGATTGAAATTGCCGAGTCTCTCCCCACATCCTTTGGAGGGTCAACGGTCCAACGCATCCTCTCTCCACTCTGATTCGTTTCCATGTGATATCATGGGGCCCAGGTTGACTAGCTTCTTGAATATCCCAATTATTATTTGTTTTAATATATATTTTTGTTTGTTCAGTTTAATATCAACACAAACGAGTAGCACACATGGCAATGAGAGAGTCCTGGTAACCTAATAATACTGGGTTCGTGCCCCAGGTTCATCACACTCAATCAAAATCCTGGTTACTTTTATTTTATTTTATTTATTTAAATATTTGTTTTATACTTTTAGTTGAAACCTTAGAAACATTTCATAACCTATTTTAATTTAGATAATAATAATTTTAAGTTAGGTTTAGGTTAATAGTGTTAAGTTTAAAAAAAATTTATAATAATTTTAATTTAAGTTTAATTTAGGCTAATTAACTTAGTTTTAGATTTAATCAATAATTTAATCAATAATTTAATTTTAGTTTAATTATTTTTAGGTTTTAATAATTATTAATTTTAGGTTATATCACTAACCTTCTCTCCAACCCTAGAACCCTCAGGTAGGTGTTATCCACTAACGCAATTTTTAAGCCTTATAAACATTTTGGGTCACAATAAGTTTTCTTAAAAAACCCTTTTAGGTTCAAGATTAGTGTTCATAGGTTTTTGCCTTTATTATTTGTGCTTTTATTTACCTTTATTGTTTCTGTCTCTTTATTTGATTTTTTTTATGTGCCTCTTTATTTGATTTTTTATTTAAATGAAACTGTTCCGAAAAGTTTTCTACCTTTCTTTCTGCCTTTTATTTTCTGTTACCCTTCAAGGGTTTTGTTGTAATAATAATTAGGTTTATTTTTTGCCTTTACTTTTCTGCCCTTTAAATTTCTGCATACAGGTGTTTATTGTAATAGCGTAGGAATATTAAACTGTTCTATTTTCTGCGATGGTTAGTAATCCTAGGGAGTGACAAGACTATTAACTGAATCTAGATCACTAATTTACAAGATAATATAATTGAATCAGAATCACATGATTGTTGCACCCACACACCTTTAGGGTACCCCTTCTTATGCTGCCTGTTGCCTCTAATTATACTAAAAATAGTCAAGTCCCTTTGAGCGTAGGGATACCTTAGCTTGTTGCCTTCGATTCAAAATCACCATGTCCCTCCGATGAAAGATCATAGTCCCTTCCGAGTTGCCTACGATAAATATGATCTCGCCCCTCGATTAAATGGTGATAGTCCCTTCAAATGCTAAGGTATCCTTACTGTTGCCTAAAATGACTATTATATCCTTCCCTTAGACTACCTGCCCTCTTTATGGTAGGGACAGTCTTTTGGTGAACGATACTCTCGATGACCCTTTCAAATCCAATTGAAAGACTTCCTGCCCTCTCATGGTATGGATAGACCCTTTCGCCCGAAAGACTTAAAAGAACATGAAAGACAAACTTAGGGTAGGTAGTTCTTAAATGCTTGCTCATATTCAATTCAAAGTTCAAATTACTTTTCGCACCCCTTTTCAAATCAATTCAAAAAGGCTACGCTTATTTACAAGCTAAAGTCCTTATTCAAATCTTTACTATTCACACACGACACTTCAAACTTTTCAAACAAACAAACAAGTGAGCTAAGCAATTAAGAGCCTAAGGATAACCATGGATACAAAGGGTGCCTTAAACCTTCCTTTTGTATAACCTACCCCCCGAACTCAAAATCTTTCAAAGGTCTTTCCTGTTCTTTTTGCCTTTCCAATTGGATAAAATAAAAGTCGGTGGCGACTCTTGCTTAACCGCGACATTTTAAAAGTCAGTTCAAACCACCGCGTTACAGAACTGGCGACTCTGCTGGGGATGCTTTCGATTAAAAAGAGGGGTTACCTTAATGTTTAGGATTCACTTTAAATGTTTGTATTGTTTGTTTTATATTTGTGGGCCTGTTTGGGTTTACTTATGTGAAAGATCCTAACCCGAATCTGAGTACCTCAGGTAAATGGCATGAGACCAAGGAGACTGCACATCGTATACTGATGTGGTTGATATGGTGGCCATCGTTAGTGTGGCACATTGGTTTGTCCTGGTGTTCCTTGGGATCCGACTTGAGGAAACACTTGGCTGCTGCGTGGTGTCATTAAGCACTAATCTGCCCCTAGAACCCTAGTTAAACTTGACTTTGGCCTATTAGAAAGTAGCGAGATGGCTGGCTTCGGTTCCGACTGAAGTTGGTTGATACTCGAAGCTACACTCATATGGACTGGACTTTCAATATGAGAACATCCACAATCCTGCTTTCCGCTACTTTCACAAGATCCTTGCTCACTACATTTTTGGTAAACCTGATAATGTCACTGAAGTTACTAGAGAAGAGTTGTTCATCATGTTTTGTACCTCTCAGAATCGCCCGGTCAATGCCATCGCATTCATGCTAACAAACTTCGAGCGCATCACGCAAGACGAAGTTTCACCCATTAGGATCGGCGGATTTGTCACTATGATTGCTAATGCCATAGGAATGAGAGTGCCTTTGCTTAGATTGACACCTTTTGGTACCCATACCTCTATGGACATCAATTTCTGTTTTAATCGAGGTATCATCGGTAACCTTGGACCTGATCGGTTTGAATTGCTCATTGATAACAAAGTTTGGTATCAGTTCACCTTACCGAATCCTAGGACGAGTGTGCACAACCCTGCCAACTGGCTTTACTATGGTCAGATTCCCGAGAGAGAGCCATCACCTGAAACTCCTCAAGCTTATGAACATTTTGATGAGGAAATGCCTGCATCTGAATCTGAACCTGAAACACCTCCTGGTTACAATGAACCTAATCCTGAAGATGAACCCATTCCTGATTACGAACCTCTTCCTATTGATGAACCTATATCTGAGTATGAACCTGAAACTCGTTCTGAAGACTCCGTTGATGATCACACTGTTGATATGACTGATGTCGAGCTCGAGCAACAACAACCTGCTACATCTACCGCATCGGTAAATCAAAGAATGCCTAATCTGAATACGCACGAGCAAGCCATCACTGCGCTACAACAAGATGTACAACATATGCGCAACGAGCTACACACTTTGCAAATGCATTTCTTCGATTTTATCGACACCGTAAATGCTCAGTTCGACGAAGTTTTCAAACACATTCAGTCTAATCAGAACAACAATAGACGTGGCTAGATGTTACCGTATTAGACTATTAGATTTTATTTCTAGTTTTAGTAGTTTCTATTCCTAGTTTAGATTTTCATTTTTCTGCACTTTTGCTTTCTGTTTCTGTTAACACTCAGCACTGGTTTAATATTAATTGCAAAAATTCTTTTGATTACTGCTACTGTGTTATGTTACACTGCTATTGACTGCTATATATATACTTGCCTAGTTATCATTTTTGCTGTTAATAGTATTAAAATTCGACACTGTTATGAACTGATGGACAATATTAATGGTATCTGTCAGCACTGTCTGGTCACTTGCATGCGTGACTCACCTGCCTGCAACAGGAGACGCCCGTCTCCATCTGTGTGGGACCAGCTGACACGAAACAAGGGACAGGAGACGCACGTCTCCATGCTCTGCCCCAGCAGACTGGCTGCCTGAGACGCACGTCTCCCAAGGCCAGCAGTCTGCATTTGACCACGCAGACCATCTCTCTTTCCCTCTTGAATTTTGAATTTAAATTTCAAAAATTCATCTTTCAATCTTCTTCATTCTTCCCCTATTTATTCCATTTAAACTCCATTAACCTCATTCATCCTCCATCATTCACCTCTTAAACTCCATTCATTTCCCACTTCTCTATTCTATTCAAACTTCAAACACCACCATTAATCCATTTTAATTTTCCATTAACCACACCATTTTCAAACCTCACTATAAAACCACACCACCACCACTCTTCTTCTTCACAACTATCATACCATTCTCTATTTCTCCTACACTACATTTCTATTTTTCATTTCCATACTCACCATGCCTCCACGTTCATTCATCCGTCGCGAGCGTCCCGAGAGACCACCTCCCGACCTTTCAAACATTATCTTCCGAGATGATGACAATGATGCTCAACGAACAAAATATGTCGCCTTCTACGAACGTTCGGTTGTTCCCACAAAATTTGTGAACACCGAGTGTCTAGAAACTTTGGGTCTCATTGATGGTGTTACCCGTCTGCTCACCAAATCTAGCCTCCACCATCTTTGTACCGAACCCGTACCTACTTATGAGCCGCTCGTCTTAGAATTTTTGAGTTCTTTCAACTACGACACTCCCTCTAATCAACCACTCTCAACCGGTAGCATCCAATTCCGGATGTTCAACCGTGAATATGCTCTAGATCAAGATGTCGTAGCTTCATATTTGCATTTTAATCATGCACCAATTGCTCACCGCTCAATCTTTCAAGAACTCAATGGTCGATCCTGGGAGGAACTCGCTTTTGAATTTTGGTTCCATCTAACTGGAGAAAATCCTACCGGTTGGAGGGCTCTCCATGCTTCCCACATTCAAAACCCCGCTATACGTTATTTTCAACGTGTTTTGGGGCATACTATTTTTACGAGATCCAACAACCACAAGGTAAACCAAAATGAATTATTTTTCCTTTACTGTGCGCTTAACAACATCCGTTTCAATGCCGCACCGTTTATGTTCCAACACATCCAAGGTTTAGTTAACGCCCCCGCTACAAATCCATTCTTGCTTGGAGGCATTATTACTACCTTGGTCTGTGCTTTAGGTCTTGGTGACGAGCTCCTATCACTCTCACATCTCATGAAGCCCGCTCAGTCACTAGATCTCACCTACTGCCGTGACTCCCACTTGGTTTCACCCCGCCATGATGGCCGATACACTTTGGTCGTCAACAAAGTTCCTATTCCTTATGTCATCCTTCCATGCCCTGAAAGAATCAACATCCGTTATGTTCAACGTTGGAGGCTTATTGAAGACAACCCTCAAGATGACCAACAAGAACATCCTAATGAACCTATGGATGCAAATGAAGAAGAACTCAACCAAGGGCAAGCTGATGTCAACCAACCTCCTCCAAACAACCCTCCGCCTATCACTCTTGAAGCCATGTATGCTGCTATTCAACGCCAAGATCAACTCGTTCAAGCTATGCAGACAAACCAAACTGAAACAATTAGGCTCATCCGAGAGATGCAACAGGAGCACCGTGACTATGCTATTAGGAACGAAAGTCAATACGCTGAAATTGCTACATATTTGCATGATCTTGACATTCGTGTGAATGACTCTCCTGATAGACGTCGCCGTGTTCGTACAAGAGGCGCGAGCAGTTCTCGAAACCGCAACAATGAGGAGTAGTTCTTATGCACTGAGGACATTGCATCATCTAAGTCTGGGGGTGTCGTATTATTTCTATTTCCTTTAGTTTTATTTTTTCCCTTCAGTTATTTCCCTTCCTTGTAATGTTTTTCTAATTCAATAAAGAATATTTATGGAATTTAAGTCTTATATGTATAATTCCGTAGTTATTTCAATTTCTTCCATTTTCTTGAGCCATAACAAAAATTTTGCTCCTGAACGATAAACGCAAACCCCACACGTTTAAGAAATACGAAGCTACTCAAACACTCAACACATTGAAACTGAATATAGTCAATATCCTTATTTGTCCCAACACTCTAAAACCCCCGAGTATGCGTAACCGATTTGAATACCCGTTATACCAAAACCATCGACTTTAAGTTTTGAAATAACCCTTAGTAGTTTATTCTAGCAGTCGGCACCGTCTTAGATACAAACTACGCAGAGAGTCGATGAATATAAGTGTATGATCCTCATAATAATAATTATGTGCTTAACCATAAGAAGAAATGTGCCTACTAAGTAAGGTGATCTTCACAAGATCATTTAACCTAACGGTCGCAAATCTCAAATACAAAGAATTTAAAAACTCACTGTCGATTGGTTCAGAAGTCATCTGGTACTGAACTTGGTAGGAAGGACTATTGTCCGATTCCCCACAATCTACAAGTGAATGCTAAGGAGTATACCACTTATTGTGCCAGAACTCCATGAGAAGGATCATAGTCACTAACCGACTACTCTGCTATGTGCGTGTCAAGATAATGGGCTTAATGTGATTGCGCGCGAATGAAAAGGGTGAAACATGATGACGAGTCAAAAAGGTCGAGCTATAATGGCATGATTCGGATTGGTATGCATACTGGGAGTCGTTTAGTGTTGTTACTATAAGTTTATTGCTAGAATCATTATCATTATTTTCAAATAAGAACACTATGTAGCTGAGTATGACTGAACGACGTGGTGGAAGTGTGTTTCATTTATCTTTATCTTCTTATTTTGCTTGAGGACAAGCAAAGGTTCAAGTCTGGGGGAATTTGATAACACGATTTTATATCGTATATTTAGCTTAAAATCCATAGATATTTATAGCATTTTCCGTTTATTACGTTAATTTATTATGATATTACGCGAGTTTTTGCTTTGTTTCAGGTTTTACACTCTTATTATGCCGAATTGTGAAAAAGAGAAGAAATGGAGCCAAAACGACCCTTTTCTATGCCTAAAAGACGTAAATTGGGTGCTGAAGTAAAAAGGGAGTGCAATTAAAGGCCAAGTGTGCTGAAAGAGACCCAAAGGCCCAATGAAGTAATCCAGCCCATGAAGGAAAGCAGCCCAAGCCACACAAGTAAGCAGAGACGCACGTCTCTGCCACCTCAGCAAAAGGGAGACGCACGTCTCCACCTCCCTAAATTCTCTCCACTTGAGACGCACGTCTCAAGTCTTCCTGAAGAATAGGAGACGCACGTCTCCACGTCCAAGTCTGCAAGAATCTCCTCTTTTCACGCAAAGCAACTGCAAAGCTTCCCCTATAAATAGAAGCAGTCACTTCAGTCCAAACGGTCCGATTTCCTGCCAACGAAGTGCTGCCGAAATTGTACCGCGAACTGTTTTTCCTTACTCTGCTTTCATTCAACCGTTTATTTTCTCACAACGATTTCTACACTGGAAATTGTTGTGAACTTTTCGTAGATCTAGCCTTACGTTGGATTTATCGTTTTATTTCATTGTTTTTATTTTCTGCCATTTAAATTCCGAAGAACGATCCAGCCAACCTGTGGTGGAAGTTCGAGTACTTCAAGATTCAATTCAATTCAGATTTATTTTAATTCAGGTTTTTATTTACCGCCTTTATTTATATTATTATTGCATGATATATTATATGCCATTTAATATGCCTATTATTATGAATCGAACCGATTTATGCATGTTTAATCGTATTAATATGTCTGGCTAAATTACTAAAGGTGTCGGTATGTAAAGTAAGTTAACCGTAGGGATCCGAAATAAATTGGCTTGATTATGTTTTATTAATTATCACTTATTTTTTGTTTATATGTCTAGTTTAATTAGTAAGTCTTAAAACCAATAGAGCGAAAGTTTGAGGGGTTAGGACGGTCAAAGGTTAAAACCAATAGAGCGAAAGTTTGAGGTCTTTAACTGGATAGTAGACATAGGACATTAGTTTTAAGGATGGCGAAAGCGTATTACAACTAATTGGAACTTATTTATTTTCAAAAATTGTTTTTACACTCGAGCGGGATGGCGAAAGCGTACGTTAGGGTTATTAGCTTGCTCCGAGTCAACAGAGCGAAAGTTTGAGATTAGGAGATTTAAATAGATAACAACCTCGTAAAATAGGCATTTTATTAATTACATTGTTTCCAAAAAGCTCTTCTAAAATCTAATGGGATGGCGAAAGCGTACATTAGGATTAGGATAGTAGTCTGAATCAACAGAGCGAAAGTTTGAGACGAGGATTTTTAATCAATGGAATTTAGTAAAGATTTTTAATTTAATTATGCAAAAGCCAATGGACCTTCGGATTACCTTTAGTTAAACGAAATACATACTGATACCTGTCTTTTATTATTATTCTTTATTTTCTCACAATCACTTTCCCTTAGGAACAATCGAAATTTTAGTACTCCTAGCTTTACATAGTAACCTTAGATAACGGTAGATCGATTCATAGTCCCTGTGGATTCGATATCTTTTAAAACTACACGACACGACTGTGCACTTGCAGTTATCAGATTTATAGACACGTAAAGTCGCGATCACCCTTTGGTTTTCTTGCAGGTTTTTCTTGTAGGACTTACTTGTCCATACTACCTTCTGCTTTTACATAACCTGTTGACTAACCTTTTTCTAGGATCTTAGGGATTTAGGGCGCATAGTTTCCAAGTACTATTACGGAAGGACTATCAAGAGCCTAAATTTCTATCAAGGGGTAAGAGGAATTATTTTCCTCTAGACAGATGCTTTTCAAACTCGAAAGTACAATAAACTTCTGTCAAGGGGCAAGAGGATTTATTTTCCTCTAGCCAGATGCCTTCAAACCCAAAGGTACAGTTCCTATCAAGGGGCAAGAGGATTTATTTTCCTCTGGCCACGTACCTTCCAATTCAGAGGCGTCGTACCTATCAAGAGGCAAGGAGATTTATTTTCCTCTAGCCTTATACATTCAAATTCAGAGGTATCCCAAATCAAAGGCGATGGTGAGCTCAATTCCCATAGAAGAACGTCCAAGAATCATAATTCTTCAGACAAAGATGCGACCAAATCATTTTCTAATGTTGCTAACTAAATTCATAAAGATCCTTGAAAAGATTGCGTTTGCATTCATAACATCACAGAGAACTAACTTTGCCTTTCAGGTCAACCAACTGGTTAGACAAATACCGTCAACAAATCAATCTCTATCAGATGAACATTCTGGAAGCTTGACCCCTCAGACTTCTGAAACATTCCAATCAGATTACATTCCAAAAGCTCGAACCCCAGACATTCTGAAACATTCTTATCAGATACACATTCAGGAAGCTCGAACCCCGGATACTCTGAATCTCTACACCAATTCCACAACAACGACGCAAGCCAGACACGCCTAAGCGTCAATTCACCCAAATTAATATGTCACTGGCTCAGGCATTACAATGCTTGTTGAAATCAGAGTTGATTACTTTAAAGGACCCCCTAAGAATCCTAGTACTTTTGCTCGTGGCTATAGTCCCAATGCAAGATGTGCATACCACTCCAACAGCCCTGGACATGATTCGAATGATTGTTGGCCATTGAAAAATAAGATCCAAGACATGATTGATGCTGGTGAAGTTGAGTTCGACAGTCCTAAAACTCCTGTAGTGATCACTGCTCCCATGCCTAATCATGACAAGACTGATTAACGTCTAGAAGATGGACTATCGATTCAATAGCTTTATTTTCATTTGCAAATTCTATCCTGTTTGTTTAAACATTCGGCTTATGATAGACATTATCTGTTTTAATAATCATCATCTGTGCATTGCATATGTTTGTCTTGAATAATTTATTTCGCTATCACTCATTTTTAACTGCATATGTTTTGTGATACTTAACTCCTGCTAAAGTTGTATGCCTTTTGAGGGAGGATGACGAAAATGATACCGCAAACTCATACAACATGCTTTTGAACAGACTGTGCTGACCAATTAGGAAAACAAAACTAATTGTCTAATCAATCAGAGCCTTCTACTAGTTGATTTAGGAGTGGGTTTACCTCCTAACCGAGTAGGAATCCAATTAATCTATTAAAAAGAAAACCTCGAGCCGAGTTTTTTATTTTGGCCAAGTCTAATCGATTAACATTGCAGTATAATCGATTAGAGAATTGTTAAAGTCATGATTTGTTGCCTTTTTAGCTAAAATATTTTCCTATATTAATTAGTGTCGTGCTAACTTATAAAACACGATTTTTTGAACTAACTACTCTCCTATTAAACTCATTATTATTTTAAAATCCATTTTATTCACTATACATTTCTTTAGTGTTGAGAGAGTGAAAGGTTTGAAGTTGCTCTACACTTCTAGGGTTTCGGTTTTGCTACTTATCTTGTTTTCTCTATTATCTGGTATTGCTTTTGGCTATTGAGTATCCTCTAAGGTAGGTTTTACACATATATTAAAATTGAGTTCAAAGAATTAAATGATGTTTTGCATGCATTAAATTTAATTATGAGATAAAAGTCATTGTAAAGTAGTTAAGTCAAATTAGTTGATTATTGGGGCCAAGAAATACATGAATGAATGGTTCCTATTATACTAGTTTTAGATTCAATCAAACATTTAATTTTTCTTAAAATATCAACTTTTTGAAGTGTGATTTGAATCAAGGTTATGCATGATTTGAGTAAAAAATTGAATGTGAAAAATAGGATTTGCCATTACCCATAGGATTTCACTTGTGTTAGCTTGATTTGAATCAAATATTTCCTTGACTCAAGTCACTTTCTCGAATCACTGATTCGAATAAAATTGTCAAATTTTGGGTTTTAAATTCTTGAATAAAATCACTTCCTCGTTCTTATTGAATCATACTCACTACACTTGACTCAAATCAAATAGGTATTTTTACTCACTTATAGGACTCTATCTCAAGCCCATATATAAATCATCTTGTGTCATTTTTCAAAAGGATGTGTGATAACATCATAACTTTGATATTTTTTTAAATCGAGTTTTTAGCTTTCAAAGTACACCAAACCACAATATTCGTTTAAATCTTCATTCATATTCAACCTCTAGCAAGATACCACGAATTGTTTGCTTCTCAATTCTTAGTGATAGTGAGATCTATCATAGAGAAGGGTCTTTTATCATTTTCGGGAAATTATTGAGGTGCAAGTCAAGATTATTATTGTGTGGTGTTTATTGGAATTGATAATCCAACAGAAGCAAAAAGAAAAGGATTTCTTCTCTACCGAAGACTTCGGTAATGCAAAGAGAAGGTAGTTGCGGAACAAAGTTAAGAGTTTTTGTCTCGTAGATTGAACCAAGAGCTCAGACAAAGAACTAGTACGATCAAACAAATATCACTATAAAACAAATGCTTAGAGCCAATCCTTGATTGTGTAAAACACACATTATATAATTGTGAAAATAGTGGAAGACTAAAATAGTTCGCCATTAGAGATTGAATTAGGTGTAAACCAAGAACGAGCATGTTGAACTAGTACTATAAACCCCTAGTGCAATGTTCTCTTTCCCTATCTCATTTAATTTTTTTCCGAATATAATTGCATGTTTGGGTTTTTACCACTTTCTTAGAAATTGCATGTTGTTAGGTTTCTTCTTTTCATAGAGATTTGTTGTGTAAAGTCTAGGTTTGGTAGTGATTAAGTCATCGATATTATCTTTCTTGTGATTAAAGTTGTCTATAAATGTAATGTTAGATTGATTAAATTGATCGATAAAATTCTATTTAGACATCCTGTATAAATTGTTTTTTAAGTTGATTAATTCATTGATTGGATTTATTATTCAAGATTCCATATTTCATTCTCTTGTCCAAATATATAATAATTCTTGATATCAATTCAGTGCATACACAATAAATTTTTTGGCTCTGGTTTTTGAAAAACTCTTATTTTTAAGAAAATATTTTTTAAACAAATTTTTTAAGGTAAGATCTATTCAACCCCCCTTTTAGACCTTTCTCACTCATATTTTACATGTACAAGAATTATATTGAGAGTTTTGTAATTATGTTATTGTGTTGATATTGTAATATAAGAGCTTAGTATCGTTGTGCATTTGTAATTGACTTTAAGTTTGCACTCTAAAGTTAATAAAAAGCTTGGTGTAAGGAATGTTGTTGGGTTGATCATGTGTAAAAACTCAAGTTGTTGATAATGTAAATATTATGGAGAAACACGTGGGAAATGTGTAGGCCGCGTGGTTTAAGGTCGCTGAAATGTAATTTATGGTGTAATTCCTCTAACTCTATCTTTTTACTTTTTGTTCTTTATTTTTTTCGCTGCCTAATCTCTGTTTCTACTCTCTTCTGAAAATCAATCAACTTAAAATTAACCTTTTGCAAAAAAAAATTAAAAAATCAATTAACATGATTCAGTTCTCTCTTTTGTTTGAAGTCACTTGGTGAACAAGTGGAGTCATATTCTAACTCTTGATATAAGATTAATTTTCTCATGAGGTATGAATGAATTCAAATGATTCACTAAACAAAATATTATCCTTTAATGGAGAGGGGTATTCTTATTGGAAATAGAAGATGAAAATCTTTATAGAAGGTAGGAATTATGATATCTTGGTTGTTGTAAAAAAAAAACAATTCATTTGTTTCCACACATCTAGTTGATGGCATGAATGCATTTTTTCGTGTTTCACATTTTAATTTTACAAAAGAAATGTGGGACACCCTTCAAGTTACCCATGAAGGTACAATCAACGTAAAAGTTCAAGAATGAACGCATTGATCCATGAGTATAAATTGTTAAAAATGTAACCTGATGAAGATATTCAGGACATGAAAAACTATTTATTCCTCTTGTTAATCAATTGAGAACTCTGGTAAAAAAAATTATATATAAATATTTAATTAACTAAGTCTTTAGATGTATAATCCATAGCAGGCAACCTAACGTCACTTTGATTTATTAATCTAAAGATTTATCTTCTATAGATTTGGCTATCTTGTTTGAAAAATTGGAGGAAGGGACTAAAAAATATAGCTAAGAATGAAGAAGGTGATAAGAAAAAGAAAAGTTTTGCAATAAAATCTACGAATGTCAAAGACATTGAGTCAGAAGATGAAGTATGTCAAAGTGAAAGTGATAAGGACATGTATCTCATATTTCAAATATTCAAAGAATTTTTAAAACGCAAAAAATATCCTCCAAATGACAAGAAGAAACTGAAGAAATATCAACCTCTATGTAAACATGCTTCCAATGCGGAAAGAAAGGTAACATAAAGGTAAAATGTCCGCATGATCAAATAACATCTACAAAAGACCTCAAAAATGACTGAAAATAGAATATATTGCATAAGATGACAACAACATGGACACATTCAATTAATCTAAAAAGGAGAAAAAATTTATATATGTCCCATGAAAAGCCATGAAGAAAACGAGGTAAATAATTTAACTTCTAAATTTACTTATAATGAGCTATCCTCTTCTTTAAAAATTTAGATAGCGGATCAAGTAAATTATAAAACATTGTTTCTATCTCTAAGTCAACTATTTATTTATTTTTTTGAAAAAGAAAATAAAAATTTATTGAAGGAAATAGTCTGTCTTATAGAAAAAGAAAGTATTTTAATTCAAAATTATCATTCTCCTTCTTCTCCTTCTTATGGGAATTATAGAGAACCTATCAAGTGTAATAAATGCAACCTTTTAGAAAATAAAAATTGATACTTACATAACACAATTGATAAGTGTACCAAAAGGAGAGATAACTTTCTCAATCTAGATAATCAAAGAGCAATCTTTAACAAAATTCGTATAGGTTATGAGTTTAAAAATAATGCTAAGAGTTTTAGCAATATTTGTCGTTCTAATTGAACCTATAAGTGTAATATTGCCTAAATGTAATTATTGTGGTAAAAAAAAAGTCATATAACTTTATTCTATTTTATTGAAAAAAAGTCGTGAAAGTAAAAATATTCATTCTTCATCTCATTTACTACAAAAATAAAATGAAATTTTTCTTCTTCTTTATCTTACCTCTATTATGATAATCTATTTGGAAATTCAGAGATAATTTATATTTCAGTAACGCAAAAGGACCCAAAAATATTTGAGTATTAAAAGTTAAAAAGTTAAGTTATGGTGAATACATGCTTGAGAATTCAAAATAGTATCTCGATAATGGTTCTTCAAAGCACATGATCGAATATAAAAATATCTTTTTTTCTTTCACTCCTAATAAAAGAAACTTTGTATCTTCTAGTCACAACAAAGATAAAATTATTGAATTTGAGACTATTGGTAAGAGTCATGATACTACTTTTGAGTTGTACTGATTGATTGTTGAAAGTTTTATAACATATTTTACTGAGTATAAAATAAGTTGTGTGACAAAGGTAATCGAGTATCGTCTAATTCTTTTTTATACAAGATCTTTAAAACTCACAAATGAAATTTATTTTTTCTTCTATTAATTTTTTCTCGAAAAGATCATGACTATAAAAGAACTCATACATGTTATCTTTGATGAAACTAACCTTATATATATATATATATATATGATAAAGGTATAATTGTTTGTTTATGCAAATATTATAAATAAATAAAAAGCCTCTCAAAAAATAAGGAAAAAACAAACTCAAAAAATGAACAACCTCAAAATATCATCATCTTGACGGATAACATAATAAATATCTCAAAAGGAGAATGCATCCTTAATCTAGTCAACAAAGATGAACAACATCAACAAAGACTTCCGCTAAATAATCTAGTCTAGAAAATGAATGTTGCCAGCCATAGAGATATCTTGTTTAAATGTGTCTCAGTGTGCTTATTTTTTCCCTTTTTATCATACAACTCATCTCTTTCTTTTAAAATGAGTTGTTTTCAGCTATTTTAGAATGTGAATTCAAAAATACAATTTGTTATTTTTCATCAAGGACACTAGAGTGTTAAACCATTAATAGTATCCCTGGTAACCTTTTTAATAACTATTATTTTATAATTTATGTACTTATTTTTATATTATAAAAAGAAATTTATAATGTCTCAAAATAATTATAGATTTTATAAACATTCTTTTTTTAATGGCAATTTGATTGAGCTGTATCAAAACAACACGTTCTTCATTAGTCTAATTTTCCTCAAATTGTTTTTGAAAAAGATATTACAAAAAGCCAACACAACTATTTTTAATTGATTTGTATTTTTTTTTTCTACTACGAACTTAACCAAATTCACATGTATTCTCTAATTTGAAAAATAAATTAGGTGATGAGTACCATACAAAAAATATATTTCCTATGTCATGCTTAAAACTCTTTGATAAAGAAAGGAAAGAGTTGATAAACTAGCTTATATGGAATGATATATAAATATGTGTATAGTTGATGGAGGATAAACGAATTTATGGAATTTATAGTCTTTAAAAAAATTAACCTGACGAATTAGTTTAAATTACACTTAAATTTATATATATATATATATATATATATATATATATATATATATATATATATATATATATATATATATATATATATATATATATATATATATATATATATATATATATATATATATATATATATATATATATATATATATATATATATAAATAAAACTAAAATTATGCGTAAATACAAGGTAAATGGACAACAAATTAGAGCGTTATTCTATTTTAGATGGCAACAATAATATTTAATTATTTATTAATTAAGATTATATAGATAAAATTGAGTGAAATTAATAAAGTATAAGTTTTAAACAATAAATCACTTGAATTGATTTATTAAAATAAGTTATAAGTTATTAAAAGTAAAATAAATTTTTGAGAAAATAAGTTTTTCAACAAATTTAAAAATAAATAATTTAATAATAAGTTATAAAATATAAACAAGAAATTCAAAATTTGGCATTGTCAAGTAGAAATCCAAATCTCAAATAATGCATGTATAAAATATAAAATAAATGAACCTTGGATAGTGATGGGGGATTACAACAATGTTCTTGCTAGTAAGGATAGAATAGGAGGCAACTCTGTTCACCTGTCTGAATATAGTGATCTGGAAGACATGATGCAGAGGCAGGGTCTTTATGAAGCACCTACGAGAGGTTGTCATTATACGTGGTCGAATAAACACTCTTCTGGGGTCATTTATTCGAGGATTGATAGGCTTATTGGTAATGTCCAATGGTTTCAGGCTTACCAGGATGCGATTGTTGAAATTCTCCACCCCAACATTTCTGATCATGCCCTTGTGAGGGTTTCAGTGAAGAATTTAATCAATAGAAGGAGGCAGCCTTTCAAATTTATGAATTGCACTATTAAGAAAGAAGGGTACCATGAGATTGTGAGACAAAGCTGGGAGGTGAATGTTCAGGGAAGTGCTATGTATAGACTTTGGTATAAGCTTAAGAGGCTTCAGTACCCTATCAGATATCTGCAGAAGAGCTTCAATGGCATTCAAATCCAGCTGCAGCAAGCCAGACAGGATCTCAGTAATTACCAACAGCTCCTCTCAACTGACCTGTTTAATAGTGTTGTTCTGGAACAGGTCAAGGTTCACACTGAGAAAATTATGGAACTTAGTCAAATTGAAGAAAGTATTCTGCAACAGAAAGCAAAAATTGACTGGCTTCAACTTGGAGACGGCAACAATTCTTATTTCCACTCTGTTGTGAGAGAGAAGAATAAACAAAAGAATATGGTGAGGATGACTTCTCTGACTGGAGTGGAGCTTAGCAACAAAGAAGACATTGTAGAGGAGATTATGGGATTCTACAAATCTTTGGTAGGAACTAAAGCACCAAATCTGCAGGGAATTGACTTGCCTTGTGTCTTGAAAGGAAGCATTTTGACAAGGGAGGATGCCCTAAGCCTTATTCAACCTGTCTCGGATCAAGAGGTGTGGGAAGCTCTTAATGGGATAGGCAATAACAAAGCCCCTGGCTTAGATGGATTCAATGCCCTATTCTTCAAAGACTCTTGGCCAATTGTGAAGAATGATGTTCTGGCAGCTATACAGGAGTTTCATAGAACTGGTATCATGCATAAGGCTTTGAACTGTGCCTTAATTACTCTTATTCCGAAGTCTAATGAAGCCAAGACCATTAAGGACTGGAGACCCATTGCTTGCTGTAGCACATTCTATAAGATTCTCTCCAAGGTACTCACTAAAAGGTTGAGCAGAGTGCTTGGAAGTGTTGTTAATGAAAGTCAGTCTGCCTTTATACCTGGCAGGAATATTCATGACAATATCATGATAACTCAAGAGCTAGTTAGGGGCTATGGTAGGAAGAACATTTCTCCTAGATGTATGGTCCAAATGGACATACAAAAAGCATACGACACTGTTGATTGGGCTGCTCTAACTCAAATTCTAAATGCCATGGGATTTCCTCACAAGTTTGTCATGTGGATTAGGGCTTGCGTGGAAACAGTTTCCTATCGATTTGCCATTAACGGTGAGCCTAGTGAGGTGCTTAAGGCTAGGAGAGGCCTCAGGCAGGGAGATCCTATCTCCCCCCTGCTGTTTGTCTTGGTCATGGAATATATGTAAAGGGTTCTGCAGAGTTTGAAAGAGAATCCAGGGTTCAGATTCCATCCTAAATGTAAGAAGATGAACATTGTTAATGTGTGCTTTGCTGATGATATTGTTATGTTTTCCAGGGCTGACATGAATTCCATTAGAATTCTTATGGACAAAGTCAAAGATTTCTCTCAGGCTACAGGGCTCCAAATGAGTATTCCAAAAAGTAAAATCTATTTTGGAGGTGTGGATAGGAACAAACAAGAGCAACTGCAACATTTGACTGGTTTTCAGATTGGTGAGCTGCCTTTCAAATACTTGGGTGTGCCGTTGGATAGCAAGAAGATCACCATTAACAACTGCCAGCCCCTCATTGAAAAGATGATGTGCAGAATCAAACATTGGAGTACTAGGATGTTGTCGTATGCTGGCAGACTGCAATTGATTAAGAGTATAGTCTTTGCTATCGCTAACTATTGGTTGCAGATTTTCCCTTTGCCTAAAAAAGTTCTTAAGCATATTGAAAGCATGTGTAGGATCTATCTCTGGACTGGTAAAGATTCAAAAAACAATAAGGCTCCTGTATCTTGGGATCATGTGTGTGATCCAGTTGCAGCTGGAGGTCTGAATGTTATAGACCTAGGAGTGTGGAACAAAGCTACTATAGGTAAACTGCTGTGGAATTTAAATGCAAAGAAGGATAGGATGTGGATTTCATGGATCAATCACTATTACTTGCGTGACCAAGATGTTAGGGATTATGTGACCAAACAAACTGATTCGTGGATTCTCAAAGCTATGTTCAGACATAGGGATGCGCTGATTAATTCTGATGCTTGGAATCAGTTTGCTAATGCGGGTACCTATAAAACTAGAGTGATGTACGACGAGATCAGAGGCGATAGAGATAGAGTGGTGTGGAGAAATCTGATTCGAGGTAATCAAGCTAGCCCTCGTGCCATTTTCATCCTTTGGTTAACCTGCCAAAACCGAATTCAAACTAAAGACAGGCTGCAAAAGATTGGCACTCAGACTGATGGGCTTTGTGTGTTTTGTGGAGAAGCCGAATCCAGTAAACATCTGTTTTTTGCTTGTGAGGAAACTGATAGAGTTTGGGCTGAGATGCTGCAGTGGATGAAGATATCACATAGACCAACAGACTGGGATAGGGAATTAGCGTGGATTGCTGGCCAAGTGAAGGGAAAGAGTAATCGGGCTAAGCTGCTTAAAGTTTGCATAGCAGAGGTTATTTACCATGTTTGGATCACGCGTAACAAGAGAGTCTTCATTCCCACAAAAGAGGAACATTTAGATATTCAAGACATTCAATATAGAATTAAGGGAAGAACTCAAAAGGATAGGGCCCTTTGGCATTATGTCAATGAGCTTTAGTTTTTTCTCCCTGTTTTGTTAATTAGAGGCTTGGACCTTTTTGGGTCAGCTTGTATCAACTGTTTTTGGATATAATATAATTCTTATTTCTCCAAAAATATATATATATATATATATATATATATATAAAATAAATAATAAAGTCGAGAGTAATTGGAAAAAGAAAATCATATAACCTTGATTAATATATTTAAATAAGAATTGAGGGAGTACGTTGTAATTTCAATACTATTCCAACTCAACATACGTCACTACGCATTCTTGACAATGATTAATATTCCATTGTTGTTTTTAAATTGATGGAATATTAAGAATTATAAATTAAGAAATTACTTAGAATATAGTAATACACTTTCACTAACTTATAAGTCATATACTAAACTAATTATAATGTTTATTATCCATCTTAATCTGAGATAACTATCTTTGTCCGTCTTAATTTTTTTAAAGAATTTGATTATTGTAAATGGTAATCCCTTTAGGGCAACTAAGGGTTGTCAAAAAAACTAAAGGGTTGTTAAAAGTTCAACTGTTCCTTACACTTTTATAATTAAAGATTTAAAGGGTGTCATGATTGCTTTAATTTAACAATAATTACTTAAGGAGTTGTAGCTTAACAATAAAAATAAAGTCTTGGTAGACATGCTTTGGTAAGTTTTTTTATGTTGTATCTTTATTTTTCACCATATAAGAAAACATATAGGGTGTAGCAGTGGGTGCACAATTGAAAATATTACAATTGAAAATACATTAGTGCAAAAAGAACAATATAATTTAAAATTTACACCCAATATATAAAAAATGGGTGTAAATGAGAAACGCGGTGGCAATTTTGTAAATAAAGTATCTTTCTAGGTATTTTCAGATGACAATATACACCATATTTTCTAAAAAAGGGTTTAAATTAAATATATTATTATAACCAAATCTGAATTACTCCCTTTAAACTAAAAAATGGGTGTGAATTTACATAAACTAAAATAAATTATAACTCAAAATATTATTAACAAGTTAATAAATTAATAAATGAATTTTAATAGGTCTCAATTTATTAGAAATAAAATAATTTAAACATATTAATGACATAGTAATAAATAGTAACAAATTTGTTAAAGTGAATAAAATAATCCAGATTCGTCACATTTCACGCAGATTCATCGCACAATGTTCTAAACCCAGATTCATCGCATTTCACCGGAACCCTTTTCACCAACGCTTCTCATCGAAACTCTTCGCTTATTTCACAGCTCACCATCACAGTTCACCACCGACAACAAAGCTGAAGAAATTTGAGAGGAACCCATCGTTCATTTCACAGTGACGACAACGAAGCTGAAGCCGTTTGATCAAATTCCCCAACCAAATACCCCAAAACGAACTTCATGGCGACGCCGTCGTTTTGTTCTGGAATGGAAACTGAAGTGTGCTGACGGCGATGCCGAATTGCTTCACGTTTCCGACAATCATCGAGTCGTGTGCGGAGTCGAAAGGATTTGCAGAAGGTGAAGAAGTTCATTATTGTGCTGCAAAGTGCTGTTTTAAGTAAAATTCATTTGTGGATACTTTGTTGATTGACATGTACTCGG
Source organism: Vicia villosa (assembly GCF_029867415.1). Classification (NCBI taxonomy): domain Eukaryota; kingdom Viridiplantae; phylum Streptophyta; class Magnoliopsida; order Fabales; family Fabaceae; genus Vicia; species Vicia villosa. The sequence goes on along the minus strand of NW_026705276.1, from coordinate 248,824 downwards.
TAAAGGGTTGTATTGAAGATGCTTATAAAGTGTTTAGTGAAATGCGTGAGAGTAATGTTGTTGTGTGGACTGTTGTTATAAGCGCTTATATATCTTGTGGTGATGTGGCTTCTGGGAGATTGTTGCGTTGTGGGATGTCGCTATTCTTCGGGTGATGATGATGATAGAGATGAAGGATTGGCATCGTGGTTTGGTGGATGAAGGATGTTGATGGTGATGATGTCGTTGCCGTATAGAGAAGATGAGAGTTCTGCAGATTGAAGGTTGAAGTGGTGGAGATGGTGAATGGTGAATTGAAGGTTGGAGTTTGAAGATTGTTTCGTGAATTGGTGAATGAAGACCCTCAAGGATTGAAAGAAATTTTCTGAGTATTTGTGATGAACAAAGAGTTGATTTTTCTTCAAGGTACCCTCAAGGGTGAGCCAAAAATGATTTCCCTTTGTGAATGAAGACCCTCAAGGTATGCTTTATTTCCTTTATGAGTTATATGTTAATGACTAAATTTTGGTGGACCGGTAAGAACCCCGACATCGATTCCAGCTTGCTGTAGGGGCTCAATGGCTTCTGGTACATCCTCTAGCAGCTTGTCCTCAATTCTAGTTGCTCCAAATAAATTCAAATTGCCTTCTATAAGAGCTGCAGATTGGTTTTGAAGTTATTGCTCTTTTTTTGTGGTGATTCTTTCTACTGGACCTCTATTGGTTAATTTGAGTTTTTCTATAAGCATAAACATCTTTGATACTGTTTATGATAGTTTATAGAAACAACTTATAACATGTCCATAAGCTGTTTTTAACAAATATCCAGAAGCTCTCCAACATAGCTTATTTGATAAGCACATATGCTATAAGGGCTTAAGTAAGTTGTTGATCCAAAAATATAACTAATAAGCATTCTATAATAAAATCACCTAAAGCTAAAATTACAATTTTCACTTTCAGATGCAATTTTCCTTTTTTCTCTATCAGTTCTCAGTAATGATTATGGCATGTTGAAAACAAGCACATAAGATTGTGTGATTTTCTGTGTTTGACATTAAAACATGCTATAGCAAGAGGACTTAAAGATCCTTCTTTTCGAGTGATTTAAAGCCACTTTGCAATTTCAGCTAATCTAGGAGAGGTAGCAGCAAAGGTGATGTATACTCTCATGCCATTCACTTAAGATCATTTGTTTCCGCATTATTTTCATGGTGTCGTTCTGTTATGTTACAGTGTTGATTTAGTGGAACTTCGACTATAAACACAATGGTTGGCGCTATTTCAGTAACCCACCCAGCAACCACCATTTTAACATCTCGGACATATAGTCGAAAACCTGGTAGGGAATGCAATCTAGACTTTCAGAACCACCAACCGCTCTTTTTCTTCATCTTTTATCTTCAACAGATTCCAGTAATACTTTCTTACTATTATTTCTATAGGTAACAAACCACGAACAATATCAATGTCTCTCAGAAACGGAAATAGCCATAAACAGCAGTTAGAACGTGAAAGGCTCTATCTCGGGTTAGACTTCGACTTATGTAGGTAAGATTTCAAAATTCGAGTCAAAACTAACCTATGTTATTATTATTGTATAGCAAGTCCGTGCATTCACGCAGTCCCTGCATTGGTAGTCATTGGATGTCAATTCCAGAATGCATGGATTGTATAATTATTTTCTTCAGGATAAGTCTTGATATGTTGCTAAAGTTTGTTGATATGTTACAGCTTTTACATTAATCTTTGGGATCACTTTTCCTTTCTTTGGAGATCTTCTTGGATTCTTTGGTGGATTTGGTTTTGCTCCAACTGCATATTTTGTAAGGCTTTTTGTTTTCACATTTTCTTCATGCTCATATCAAATTGCCAAATTTATTTCTCAAAACTAAAAAATAATGCAATTCTTGGCTTGTAATTGTTTCGGCTTCCTAGCATAATGTGGCTAATAATTAAGAAGCCAAAGAGATTCAGCACCAACTGGTTCATCAATTGGGTATTATCAATTCACATTATCATCTTTTCTTTAAAATCTAATAATCCAAAATCAGAATACAATTTATGTGTATTTCATTTCAGGGTTCAATTTACATAGGAGTGTGTATTATGGTGGCATCCACAGTTGGTGGCTTAAGGAACATTATTGCTGATTCATCCACTTATAGTTTCTATACCTAAACTACACGATGTTGCAATTATCTCAAACTTTACCCAATGTCTTTACTTTTTTTAGTAGTATGATGAATCATAGTTATTGTATGATTAATTATAAAAAATAATAGCTCACATAAAGTAGCACAATGTTGAATTGCATGGTGTATACTATTAAATTTTAATTGCAATTTTAGTCCTTCCTACTATTTCACTTTGTAAGAATAGTCTCTATTTTTTGTTTTATAATGAAACTCAACTGTAAATACGAAGGTTTAAACTCTAGTGATGACGTTCAATCTAACAATATTAACTTTTGTGTTTGTTGAGTTAGGATTTGTCAACAAAACAGTCCCAGATTGGCTTATGTGGCTTCTTCATGAAAAGCTTGGAGTTTCAGATTACAATAATGCGCAAGCTCTAACTTAATATCTGTTTTTGAATTGGACAATTTATCCATTTTTATGTTTTGCAGGTTGGTTATGTTCCTGAAGCTGACTCATATCCATCATGGCTAATCTCTCAACCTTACTCTCATCTTTTACCTTCAGTTGTTGCACCAGGAACTCCAATTGCTTGTTTAAAGGAGGAACTTAGAAATAAATTTGGTATGTTTTCTTTATCTGTATAAATTGTGGTTATATGAGAATCTATACAAAGCAACACTTAGGGGAATCTGTACAAGTAACAAATCTCTCTGGTCCTATTTATTGCTGTGTTGTAGTGGTACCCGATTTTCCTTAATTAACTGGTTAAAATATTTGTTGCTGAGAAATTGAGAAATATTTGTGGCCAGAAGTATTGAATCATAACTACAAATGGTATACATGCTCACATGCAAAAGAATCTAATTCAAAGATATAATCAGTCACATACTTCTTTAGATATTCATTTCTAAAATAGCATGAAAGATCTACATAATAATTAGTTATGGACTAAACATATAAATTGATTCAAATCATTTTCTATATGAACTCTTTTAATGGAACAAGTTCATGCATGCGCTAAAACCGGTAATTATTGAAACATTGGTAATTATTGAATTGGGGGAAATTGCACCTATCACTGAAAAGAATCTTATTCCTTTGGATATTCTGTTTTGATGTTGTTTTATTAGCCAAAGATTGTTTGAACTATTTAGTCATTTGACTTATGCATTTTCACGGTTGTTCTGATTATCCTGATTGGGCTGTTTCAAATATATTGTCATCTCTCTTATGCGTATTGAAGTGTTTTTTTTTTCTACTTTCGAGTTTTCAGTTGCAAAACCTCTAGTTGTGGATGGCACTGCAAAGTCACATGAACTATATCTTGCTTATGACGAGTTCTCTCTTTCAGAGCTTGAACCTCCTCTGGTTCTACAAGAGTTTGTGAATCATGGTGTGTAATCTGATTCATAGTCCACTATCAGTCTGTATGTTAGAAAGGATAACTCAGCATTAAAAATAAATGACGTGAGTATTATTCAAAAGACTAACGTAGAGAAAGCGGAATCTCATACAAATTACAATTGTTAATTTCTTTTATGTGTATGATTTTATAGTACTTGAAATATTATGACTGCACATGATTTTGTATACCTTTTGGTTAATATTAAAAATATTTTGACTTAGTGAAAATATGATTTTTATGTGTATGATTTTATAGTATTTGCAATATTATGACTGAAAATGAAATATAACTAAATGGTGTATATGAAATAGGGTGTAAATAGATATAATTGTTCATTCATAAATGGCGTATTTACACCCGATTTTTATTAAAATATGGTGTAATTAAGAACATATTTACACCCGATTTTTATTAAAATAGGGTGTAATTAAAACGTAATTACGTCCAATTACACCCGTTTTTTATTAAAACAGGGTGTAATTAAAACGTAATTACGTCCAATTACACCCGATTTTTATTAAAACGGGTGTAATTAAAACGTAATTACGCCCAATTACACCCAATTTTTATTAAAATAGGGTGTAATTAAAAACGTAATTACACCCAATTTTTATTAAAATATGGTGTAATTAAAAACGTAATTACGCCCAATTACACCCGATTTTTATTAAAACAGGATGTAATTAAAAACGTAATTACACCCGATTTTTATTAAAACAGGGTGTAACTAAAAACGTAATTACGCTCAATTACACCCGATTTTTAAACGGGTGTAAATTCGTTAGACATTTCTCACCCTGTGGATATACACCCGATTTTTATTAAAAATAATGGGTGTAAATTTAATAAAAAACGGGTGTAAATTAACATTTTTGTACTAGTGATAGTTGATAAAGTAGGGTTAAATAAGTTTTAGTCCTATAAATACGATATTTTTCACTTTTAATCCTTACAAAAAAACTTCGTCGAATTTTGGATTTTATAAAATTTTCCGTCATAAATTTTGGTTCCTTCCGTTAGATTGCTTTAACGGAGACTTACGTGACATGCCACACGTCTCGCCACGTCAGACAAAGGCAGAATTAATAAAAAAGAGGCAGATTGCGGGGGTTTTAAACACCCTTTAAATACCCTTTTTTGCTTGATATAGATACAATACAATGAATTTCCTTTTAATATAGACAATATTTATAGCTCTTTTTAAATCTTAATATTGCTTGATATATCACTATAACAAGACATTTGTAAAAACCATTAAATTTCATCAGTTTAGAATATCAGTATAGAAGGTCTATACAAATACAAATAAATTAATGTTTAACAAATCATTCAAATTTGCAAATAAATATATTATTATGATAATCATTTGTAATTTTGTTTTGAAGATATTCAAATTATATTAAATTTTTCTCATTAATGAAAAAAATAATTGAAGTGTGAAAAAGTATATTAATTTTACTATAATTATTTTTATTTTTACTTCGACAATATTAAAAAGAAATAATTTTAATTAATTTTTTATTCTCATTTGTCCCTATATATTTTTATAATAATATAATAATTCTGATTTTTAATTAAAATATAAAAATTAAAACTTACTAATTGAATTGTGGTAAAAATCATTTTTATATAAGGGTTAAAAATTTAATGTGTAAGAAACTATAGGTAATGTATTATTATTTTAATATTGATGTTGGCTATTAAAAAAATGATTAATTTTATTCTTTTACTACAAATATTTGTCATGAATATAACTTTTATAAAAAAATAATTTATATATTATAATCATTTTTTATTTTTTTGAAGATAAAAAAATAAATTACCGTATTAATTAACGACAAATAGTTCTCCCGAATATAAATTACATGCTCCAACATCAACCTTCGATGACTATTTTCGCAAAAATAAGATGAAAATAGTGAAGTATAAAAAATTATAATAGGTGTATTATTGTTCTTTATTTTTATGTTGTCAAATTTAAACAAAATACTAATTTACGTAAATGACATGCATTTCTGCTAAATATAGTTTTTATAATAATTATTATTTTATTTATTATCATTTATTTTATTAAATAGAAAAAAGTTAATTTGATTAATTGATAAAAGATAAATAATTGTCCCACCCATAAATTATATCTTTCAATGATATTTTTTATTGATTTATTTGTCAAGTTTATAATTCTTATAAAAAAATTATTAGGAGTACTAATTTATATTAATTTTATACAAATTATGCAAAAAATATTAAATTAAATTCATTAATGAATAAAAATATATATAGGTAGAGCAATACTAAATAAATAAAATAAACAAAAAAAAATAAGAAAGGTGACTAAGACTTTAATAATTTGATTAATTGATAAAAGATAAATAATTGTCTCGCTCATAATTTATATCTTTCAATGATATTTTTTATTGATTTATTGGCCATGTTTATAATAATTATAAAAAAATAATTATGAATACTAATTTATTTTAATTTTGTTAGAAATTGTAAAAAATTATTGTTTTTTAAGTTATTTAAAGGGGGTTTAAAACCCCCGCAATCTGTCTCTTTTTTCTTAGTGTTGACTATTACTGACGTGGCGTGACACGTGGTGTGCCACGTAAGCCTCCATTAGAGTAATCTAACGGGAGGGACCAAAATTTGTGACGGAAAATTTTGTGAGGATCACAATTCAATGAAATTTTTTGTAGGGACTATAAGTGAAAAGTGTCATATTTATAGGGACCACTAACATATTTAACCCAAGAAAGTATTATCACAACACGAAACAAAATGACACAGAGAAAACAGATAATAAAATTTCTTTGTAACTTTTATTTTAAGACGGCATGAATAAAATATAAAATATTTTAAAAAATAGTATAAAAGGATTTTATATTATAATCATACATAAATGAATATTTTAGAAATAAGAATAGGTTATTTAATTTTTTAAATATATTTATTAATTAGAGATTAATAATAATTAAATATAATTTCTTGATTGTGGGATCATATTATTATTTATTTTTTTTTGGTAAAAGGGAGGGCCTAAGCCCAAGACAACAAACAACTAACCAACAGAAAATCTAGAAACAAGAACACCATCCATGTCCAACTTCAAATCCTTCGACAGGAAGTCGGGCGCCTCAATAAAGGTAAAAAAATCTTGCTGCATCACTCTCCCATGGCAAGCTAGAGAATGAGCACAAGCATTTGTCTCCCTATGTGTAAAGGTGATTTCCACCTCTCCAATAGCTATCATCATTTGAAGAATCTGCTGCTCCATTTTCGAAACGCCATCCATGTTCTTCTTAGCTTTAGAAAGAATCTCCACAGCCACCCGAGAGTCCGAATTCACCTCCACCTTTGAAAAACCATGCTGCATAATCAGCTTCAGCCCCATAAAGATGCCTCATAACTCCGCCGCTAGCACACTGCACTTTCCAATGAACTTGGCGAATCCACTAATCCATCTCCCATGCTCATCACGAATAAGACCCCCGCAACCAACAACACCATCCCTGTCCCTCGAGCCATCCACATTGAGCTTAAAAAACCTATCCTTAGGAGGATTCCACTTAACCAAAGTAGTTGTTCTCCTACTACTGTCCATGGTTATAGCTTTAGTCATCAAGGCATGCTGATAATCCTGCAGCCTCTCTTCAATACAAGCTACGGGATTATACGACCGCTTGTAGTTATTAATATGGTTCTCTTTGTTCCTCCACGTCCAAATCAAATGGCACCTCAGAGCCCAGTAGTTGCACCACGCCTTATCTTCCTTAGGGCTACGCATGACATTAAGAGTAATCCAGTCCTGCAAATTAGAACCATAAAACGCTTGCACCATGCTCAACGGAACACGATTCTCCCACACTTTGCGAACCACAGTACAGTCCCTTAAGGCATGGATCGTATGCTCAGTCACATTCCCACAAAGGTTATAGTTAGCACTACCAAGACCATAAAAATTCATTCTGAAATTAGAGAGCAATCTATCATGATTCAGAATCCAATTAAAACTCCGCACCCTTTCCGGAACCTGCAAGGACCAAATATGTTTTCAAACTTGGTTAATACGAGGAACCTCTGCATGCATAAGAATATGGTACATACTCCCCACAGAATAATTTCCATCTTCTTCAGTTGCTATCCTGAATTTATCTTCCTCACTATCCGCTCCAGGGGGAAGGATAGCAGTCATACATAACTTAAGATGATTCGGGAGTCAATCATCCATCAATTGCCAATTCCAGAAACCATCAGTTCCTACCAAATCACGCACTATAGCATCCCTGATCTCCATAGGGATATTCACATCATGGTCATTAATGCAAATACCAGCCTCCAGCCAGCTATCAGTGGGATCATATTATTGATTGATTGTGTAATTGATTGTATTGATTTGTAACTAACAAGTTATTTATTAGTCTAGTATTACTAGTTTCTATATTGGGATATTGTCATTATCGTTAGCTTGATTTTCGTATCACGAAGGTTGTTTTGAATGGTCAAAATAGTCTCATATTGTTTTGGAATTGATACTAAGAGTAGTTTGTATACAATATCAATACACATCAATTCAACGAGACGCATTTTTTAAAGTACACAATTGTGAGGATTTTTACACCTAAAACGAACAATACCTCGTAGCCGTAATGACGCAGACTTGAGGTCGATCGAAACATCGGTGCCTCATATATCGCTAAGGAACCGAGACTAAGGTAGTTTATATACAACACTCATATACCTCAACCCAACGAGACACCTTTTATTAAGGACAAAGTTATGTGGGTTCTCACACCCAAGGAAGATTATATCTCGTAACTGTAGTGGCGCGGACTTGAGATCGATCAGAATAATGACCAAGACATCATTTTATATATGTGTACATTGTCATCTGATAAAATACACAATCAGTTTATACATCCTCTGTGGAAATCCTTGGTATTGCTTTTAATCAAAGGTTGCAGACTTTATGGATACATGATAGGGACAAAGGTCTGTCTTGGTGAATTCATCATAGGTGAGAACTCAAGCAAAACACTAAATTATGCATAAGAAGATTCCATGTATATGATCAATAACTATTGGTTGGTTTAAGAACTTCATGATTGCAGAAACAACAACATAATTATTGCACTCTAAAAACTCGAAACAACTTTGGAAGGAGGCTCAAAGTCTAGCTGGTGCACATACAAGGTCTCGAGTAACCTACTTGAAATCAAAATTCCATGATATCAAGAAATGAGAAATAGAGATGCAAGATCATTTGATCAAGATGTAACACCTTGCTGACAAACTTAAACTTGCAAGAAATTCAATCTCTACCACGAATCTAATCATTCAAACCTTAAATAGTTTGGACTCAAAGTATAACCTTATGGTGGTTAAACTGTCTGATCAAACCTCTCTTAGTTAGATTGACCTACAATCTCAACTCTTGAGATTCGAATCCAGAACTAAAAACTCAATAGCTTCAACAACCTCACTCATTAATGCCTCAACAAATGTAACTAACAAAATAGATCACCAAGAAAATTGGAGAACATATGGCTTAAATGGCAATTGGGGAAATTCAAATTTCAAAGATTGGAGAGATGAACGAGAAAGAGACAGGACTAGGCCAACATGTCAAGTTTGCTACAAAATTGACTATACAACACTGTTAAGGATGACAATGGGTACCCATTGGCTCAAAAGTCATTGGGAAATTCATCGTGAAAGGGAAGTCAGGTGTTGGTGTATTTCTATGCATCAAACTGATTATTCCGTTGCAATGACAAAAAAAAAATTTGGGGCCCTAATCTGAATGGGCGACTCAGCATGATGCTTGCCCATTTCCTCCTCTTCCTTGTCTTTGATGTAGACAATGACATTGTCTTTTTTACTGGGAGCTGCAGAAGATCTCCCTCCAAGCCCTTTTGGCTTCATGGTTTTAAGGGAGCAAGTTTCAACAATGGTGTTTCCTTCAATGCCCATTTTATTGCCTTTAGTGATGAGGTCACCAATGACTTTTTGGATCGTTAGTCCATTGTTTATAATGCCAAACCTTCTTCTTCACCAAGCGAGCTTTCCTATCAGCACCATAAATGGATGATATATTTTCTATAAACAATAAGAAAAAGGAGATAAGTAATGGGGTGATTAAAAGAACCCTAAACTAGAAACAACTACAATAACTAAGTAATGCAAATACCCATCGATATTGCCATCATCCCCTTAATCTAGCTCTACATTTTCCTAGAGCTGATGACATTTTCCTGTGAGGGTGAGGTAATTATAATCAAAGCTAGTGATGGCCATTGGGTCCACTATCCAATACAGAGGGAATCAATGGGCATCATTCTATCACATCGTGACCATGGAGGCATTATATCACCCCCTTACTCTCACAAACCTATCCTTCCAATTTTAATAGTTGTTTGAATGAGGCTTGAACGAGTTTATTCCCTCCAGCATGCCCAAGGTCACCTAGCCTCTTCTCAAACGGGTCTTGGTACCATAGAAGGAGAAGAAAATCCCTACAATAGGGTATGTATCCAATCTCTGACATATGATCTCAAAGGTCCTAATAAAGGCCCAAAAGTTTGGTGACATTTGAGAGGGAACGACATTTATAGTCGCGGGAACCTCTAATTCAAATAAAAAGAAGGAAATCAAGACCCTTGGGTCTTGGAGGACCGTGAGATGCAAGTAGAAGAAAGGGTTTGGCGAGTTAATCGGGGAAATCATGTTGGCTTGCTATGTTAGTGAACAAGGCCCAGAATGACATCTTCCCCATCGCCCACACTAGAAAGGTTGATGTCCCTCCGAAAAGAGGCTACCCTTTTGACCCAGATGTAGTAGGTTTCAAAATCCTCGACGCTCTTATGCTTGGGATTGTTGGTTGCCATTAACTACTCGAGATTTCTTGGGAAAGAACATGAAGAAAGAGAGTCACTATTTATTCTAGAATCAGAGGTGTTCTTATAACTTCCAAACGTCCCCATTTCTAAAATCCTATATTTGATTGTCCCCTCAACTCGCTCAACGTTATTCGTGCAATGTAAATACCACTATGGTCACTCTCTATCGTTAGAAGCTTCTATCACCTTGCCATTATCGTTTAAATCCATAATAATTGCCATCAACTTTCTCTCTCTCCCTCTAATATTTACATTCATAAATATAATATTAATATTTTATATATTAATAAAGAATATTGTTCTGGACAGGGCCGACGCCTGGCCCAAATACAGCGAGAGGCCCAAACTCATCCTAACCCAAAAGAAGAGCCATCATCGCTCCTCGTCACAAGGGTTCGCACTTGCCCGTATGAGTTACACTGCGTTCAACCTGGCATGCCCACGAGCACCTCAGACAACACTGTGGACCGAGAAGAACTCTCCACGGTGTCCCGAGCAGGTGCTCCCTACGAGCGCCCCCGTCTACCCTTTTCTCCGAGGACCCTCCTCCTTGTAGGGTTCCTTCACCACACAATCCTTCGAGTAAGACAGAGTCCACGCACCTCCGAGAAGACAGCGTCTCCCCTGAAACCTCGGAGTGGTTGACCCAGGATGGAGACCACGTGATGATCCCCACTACACACTTAGGATCTTGGCAGTCTCCATTTTGGGCCTGGACATCCCGTCCAAAGTGGAGATCTTGGCCCAGCATTGGGGACTATAAATACCCTCTTTCATTAGAGGACTAGGTAACTTCAATCATTCTCATTCTTACCTTGTACTTGCACTCTGATTGCTCTCTCTTATCACTTTGGCATCAGAGTATCTTGCAGGTACACGCCAGTTCATAGAAGCCCAATTCGTTGCAGGCAAGAAGATCCGTCTGATCAGATAGGATCAAATATTATAATAAATATTATATTATTTTTAAAAATATTTTCTCTTCATCTTTTTTCTTCTTCTTCTCCTCATTATTTAATATTTTGATTCATAAATATTAATATTTTATATGTCAATAAAAAATATTATAGTAAAATTCATATTATTTATTTGGTGCATAAACATCTCAAACAAATTTAGGTAAAAAAAAACTATCTTTTTTTACTCTTTCTCATTATTTAATATTTTAATTCATAAATATTAAATTTTATATATCAATAAAAAATATAGTCATGATGCATTGGCACCGGGTGTAAGTCTAAAAGTCTTACACCAAATCTCAACCGTTAATAGAAATGAATCAAACGGTCATATAAAATTAAATTAAAAAATATGGTATTTATTTTTCCTAAAAATTGCCTATTTTATACGAAAAAGAAATGACGATTTGGTTCATTCTTTTAAGGGCTGAGATTTGATGTAAGACTTTAGACTTTCATGTGGCAGGAAACCAATCTCTTGGTGTTCGAAAAAGGAAACGGTGTCGTTGTGATCTTGCCAAGCCATGTGGCTTATGAATCTATGGAAGGAGTTGGATAGCAATGAGGGTGAGGCTACTACACTTCTTCTTGATAATGTTTCTGCTATTAATCTTGCGAAGAATCCAATTGCACACGGAAGGAGCAAGCATGTAGAGATGCGATTTCATTATTTGAGGGAGCTAGTGAGTGAAGGAAAGTTACGATTGGGATATTTTCAGAGCGAGGACCAAGTGACGAATTTGTTGACTAAGGGAGTAACAAATGAGGTGTTTAAGAGGCTAAAGATGAGCTTGAGCATGGTGCACTTGGACCAACTGAAATGAGGTGGGGTGTTGAAAATGTTGTTTTTTCACACTTCAGTTGGTGTAACCGGTTACGAGCCCGTGAAGCTGAAACAAAAGTGTTGCATTTATGGCGTAACCGGTTACGCTATTTGCCGTAACCGGTTACACTGAAGCAGACATGTTTTATTTTTCTGTTTTGATTGCTTTTGGCGATTCCAATCATTTGTAACTTTGTTGTATATTAGAGACTCACGACTCCCTATTCTGGTTAATATCTCTCTCTCTCTCTCTCTCTCTCTCTCTAAATTCTCTAAACCTCATCTTTCAATTAAACCTAATTCTTCATTGATTCACTTTAATTGATTTTGTATGTTCTAACTGATCTTATAAATGAATAACAAGAAACATTTGACCTAATCAATGTCTCCTTAAAAAAAATGGATGCGATAGTTGAAAATATGCAAACATGGTGATTTTTGTCGTCAAAAGATTAAATGAATCTCGTGAGGATCAAGTGTGTGTGTATATATATATATATATATATATATATATGTATATATATATATATATATATATATATATATATATATATATATATATATATATATATATATATATATATATATATATATATATATATATATATATATATATATATATATATATATATGCTAGTATTGACTTTGTATACAAACCATTTCAACTATGCTATCAAATATTTTTAATACCCTACCTAGTTTTTTTTGGTATCAATATACCCTACCTAGTTCTTCTTTATGCCACTTTCTTCCTTAATTAAGACATGAACGAGAAAGGAAGTTAATGTCACCCAAAATGGCAATAAAATTTTCCGTTATGTATTTAATTTAATTATGGTAGCATTACAAGCGTGTTTTCCCCAAAATCGATTATCTAAACCTAGTTATCTAAATAAATATATAGTTAGTTGCTAAAAGTTTCATTTCCTCTTACACAAGAAAGGTGGGGGACCGAAAAATTTAGGCCACCCAATAAGAGGAATAGGAATAGGACATCCCACGTAAATTATTGGAGAAATCTACTATTATCAAACTCATTCGTTTCGTAGCTTGTGTATGTGATGTAATGCAACTATGCAAGTATAAATCTATCTTTATTTGCCCTAAAACTAAAAAATAAACTAGTTTACAATAATTTAGATTTTCAAAAAGATATATATAAACTAGTTTACAATAATTTAGATTTTCAAAAAGATATATATATATATATATATATATATATATATATATATATATATATATATATATATATATATATATATATATATATATATTATTGGAGAAATCTACTATTATCAAACTCATTCGTTTCGTAGCTTGTGTATGTGATGTAATTCAACTATGCAAGTATAAATCTGTCTTTATTTGACCTAAAACTAAAAAATAAACTAGTTTACAATAATTTAGATTTTCAGAAAGATATATATATATATATATATATATATATATATATATATATATATATATATATATATATATATATATATATATATATATATATATATATATATATATATATATATATATATATATATATATATATATATATATTATTATTGGAGAAATCTACTACTATAAACTCATTCGTTTCGTAGCTTGTGTATGTGATGTAATGCAACTATGCAAGTATAAATCTGTCTTTATTTGACCTAAAACTAAAAAATAAACTAGTTTACAATAATTTAGATTTTCAAAAAGATATATTATTTGACTATTATTGTTATTATTATTATTAGAAAAAATACATAATTAACCTGAAGATAGTTCATAAAGTTTTCATTTTATTTCTCAACTTTTGCATAGAGAAAAATGTTGAAGAGTGATAGAGCAATAAGATAAAATACAAGGGAGTTTCACGCAGAACCCCATGAGTTATCCAAAGGTTTAGATGAAGGCAACATGATATTGTCAAGTGCAGTCCTTATATTGTCACGTCACTATCCAACAATGCTTTGGTACCATCAATGGTAAATTTATTTTTCTTCAAGACAAAATACTCTATCTTATCAAAACTTTATTAAGTGTTTTAACATAATATTTTATTAAGTGGTGCAGTGTGTATTTGGTTTATGAGTCTGAAAGACAAACAAATAAGTACAATTAGCTTATTAGAGATAATGTGACATGTAATTACAAAATCTATATTAGCAAAAATATAGTGTTGTTTACTTAGATAAAAATTATGTTAATAGAAATATTAGATATTATAAGAAAAATGTTGCATAATTGCAGTTAGTTAGAAATAATAGATAATAGTAACATTGACTAATAAAAAATATGACTAAATGGTTGGATAGAAGTGTAAGATGAATATGTAATAGTATGTAATAATGACATTGTCAAGTCACTCAATTTGCTTTTTGTATAGTCACATCAATACTTTATTTTTAAAATCTTCTTTTCATTCTCTCCCAAGAAAGATATATTCTCTTTTCCCGATACTATATTTTGATTAAAATGTAATACTATAACATTTTAATTTTATTTTGAATTATCGTTATAAAAGTATAATATTTCTCAATATTATTATGTTATTAAAACTATTACATCTTAAATTAAAAATAATATTAAATTATTTTTTTCTGTTATAAAATTCAATTGGTGTAATAAATACAATTAAGTTAACTTTTAAAAATTAAATATTATTTTAAATGTAAATTAAGAATTATTTAAAATGGTTAAAATAGACTTTCTCTTTATAATAATTTTTTATTGTTTTTTCTTAATATACAAATTATATGAAACAGGAAAACTAAGCCATTGAGACAGAATTGAATAATAATGAAAACAAACTTAATTGTAAATTAAAAATATGCGGGAAAAATCATTCTATTTAATTTAAATATTTTTATGTCACATTGATAAATCAATACACGTAAAGAGAAATAATATTGTCATAATGTTGATAACAAATAGGAGTATAATATATTCTGATAATTATTTTGTATTTATATTCCTTATCAATATCATTATACAGGTGAACAACATAAATTTTTATGCATTTCATGTAAACAATTTTACATATTTAAATCCATTAAAAGATCAAATGATACTTAATGACCATTATTATAAAATTAAACACTAATTAATAATCACTATTATGATATTCTCTATTTCTTATTTTATATACAAATTTCTTTTTTATTTTTTTATTTTATAGTATTTATTTATGATAGTGAGAAACACAACATTCATCATTCAATAATAGTTATTTCAAATGGATAATATTTCTAAATATAGATTAATACAATTATTGATAATTTTTTAATAAATAGAATAATATTCATAATGTTAAGAATTTTTGTTTTAGATATGATTGTAAATATATGAAAGTAAGAATGTTAAATATTTATATATGACAGTTGAATTTGATAATTTTTTCAAAATAAAAATATTTAATACAAATTTTCTTAACAAAGACTCTTAACTTAACAAATCAATCATATGAGAAAAATCATATATAGTTGTACATAATTAATAAATAAAAATATGTTTCAGATTTGTAATAAATAATAGGAATATAAAATTGTAATATCCTAAACTAAATATATTTAAAATTAATGTATCAATCCAAACACGGAATAAATTTTGTTGTTTTTATAATTATTTATATTACTAAATTTTTTAGTATTTATTTTTGGATATATTACAAAAGTTTTATTGATTTAAATATTTTTACGGTGCCAGACTTTTTTCTAAACATTTAATTATTATTTTTCGGGTACTTGACATTTTTCTTTAAATTTAATTATTTTATTTTTTCACGGATATCAGATTTTTTTCTATACATTCAATTATTATATTTTTATAGGTACCAAACATTTTCTATTAAAAAAATATACATTTAAAAAAAATGCGCGTCCCATACCAGAACCCGTGCGAACGCACGGGTTTTTTACTAGTTAATAAAAAAGAGAATATAATTCCTTCCCTTCCCTATATAACAACAGTAAAAATATCGGCACAATGTTATGTTCTATATTACTAATTATCTTATGACTTAATTTATTAAAGTGAAAAAAATTATTTTTATTTTAAAACTTGAATTAAATATGTCTAAAGTCCCATTAAAAATATGTATTTTTATTTTATTTATTTTTAAAAAATTTTGTTAAAAAATAATTTCTCTAAAGTTGAAAATTTTAACTCTTGACCCCTCCAGCTAAAACATTTGCTAAGTAGTAATCTGTCCATAAAAAGTATCCATAATTCATTTGATAAGTAGTAAACCGTCATTAAAAACGGTCACTAATTCATTTGTTAAGTAGTAAATCATCCCTAAAAATTGTTGGTGATTTATCGGCTAAGTTGTACAAATCGTAGCTAAGTTATAGGAAGGATTAAAAATTAAAATTTTTAATTTTAAACGATTCTATAACAAAAACTTTAGAAAGATAAAAAGTAAAAATACCTAATTTGAGAAAAATCTTAAATATATTTAACTCTTACAATTTTAAGCAACAAAAGTCAATACAACCTTTAAATATATGTTTAACTCTTGAAATTTTAAACAACAAAGTCAATACTAAAGAAGACATTCACGGCCCATTTAGGGTTGTACTCCGAAAATTATACCCCGTACCCCTACATTTATCCCAATACCCCTACAATTTAAAAAAAATCTCAATTTTGTTCTTATTAAATTTTTAACTTTTCTTTTTTATTTTTTATTTTTACATTTTTACCGTATGTACGGGCGAACTGGTGAGTAAAATCCAAAACCGGACAACCCAGGGGTGGGTGTTCCGGTTCCTTTTTTTTTCAATTTTGCTGAACCGGATATCCCAGAATTGGGTGTTCCGGTTTGTTAATTTTTACTAACCAGATATCCCCTATGTGGGTATTCCGGTTTTTTTTTTTCAATTTTTTTTTCATTTTTTTTTATTTTTTTTTACATTTTTTTTAGTCAAATCATCGTTCATTTCAAGCACAGCTTGCTCCAAGATTTTCTCCGGATCTTCAAACGAACTCACAAGAGCATTTGCATAAGACTGCATTACTAAGATGACAAATGAGAAAAATTAAACCTAAACCGAAAATCTCAAAAACAACTTCTAGAGTGATTTCTTCACCTTCACGACTCTAGCAAACCTATCAAATAGGTTCATGCTGGCACCGATCGCTCCTCCGCCTCGCATCCGTTTCGCAGTCCTTACTCCTCTAAATTTCAAAGTGTCCACTGCGAGAATTAATATTAACAAATTAAAATTAGCTAAACTAATCACGCGCTAATTGTTGAGGTTAATTGAATTCGCTGAGAGAGTAATGATTGTGAGAAAACCTGGTATGCCGAAAAATGTAAAAAAAAATAAAAAACATGAAGAAAAAAAATTGAAAAAAAAGGAACCGGAATACCCACATAGGGGATATCCGGTTAGTAAAAATTAACCGGAACACCCAATTCTGGGATATCCGGTTCAGTAAAATTGAAAAAAAAAAGGAATCGGAACACCCACCCCTGGGTTGTCCGGTTTTGGATTTTACTCACCAGAATTCTCCATCTTTTCGTCCGTACATACAGTAAAAATGTAAAAATAAAAAAGAAAAGTTAAAAATTTAATAAGGACAAAATTGAGATTTTTTAAAATTGTAGGGGTATTGGGATAAATGTAGGGGTACGGGGTATAATTTTCTTGTACTCCAACCCAAAATTATTCTAACTTTTTCGGTAAAAAATCTCAATAATTAGATTCCTAAATTCCATATAACTAATTTTCAAGTGTGTTTGTGAATTATGCACAATTCTTTAAAGTACAAAATAGATTCCACTTTTTATATAAAAAAAATAGAATTAAATATATCTTTTAATTTAAAAAATTATATATCCAAAGATGAAGTTGGCCTCTTCAAAGAGTATTTTTACAAGCCTCAATCTTCCATAAAACTAAACAACTCAGATGCTTAGGTTGCAGCTTAAGTATCATTTGTGATGATATATGTATCTAGTTTCATTTGTGATGATATATGTATCTAGTTTTAAAAAAAATAGTTTTATTAATGATGTGCCACATTTTAATTGGTATAATTCATTTTTATTTTTTTGGTTTTCTTATTATAATAGTTATATTATTTATACTCCCTCTGTCCCAAATTATAAGAGAAATTACACCAATTAAATAAAACTAGATAAAATGCCAATTACATTGAAAAAATCCCAATTACATTGCAGCTTAAGTATCATTTGTGATGATATATGTATCTAGTTTTATTTATACTCCCTCTGTCCCAAATTATAAAATGCCAATTACATTGAAAAAATCCTAATAAATGACCAATTATAACGTTTGGAATACAGAAAATTAGGTCTGCTTTTGGATTGATAGGTTATAATTATATGGGTGGCTACGTTCTTTGAAAACATAAACTCCTCCACTATCAAATGTTACAATATATAACTGCAGACCTTTCAGATTTCTAAAACTTTCTCTTAATTTTTATATCTACTCACCCAAATGGAATTCACCCAAATGAAATTCCACTCTTCAGTATCCTGTTTTCTCCATTCTAATTCTTCTGCGCTTCTGCTTTTCAAAGAGTACGAATTTTTATGTTCCTCCATCTCAATTCACCGTCAAATGCGTCTGCCACCACCGTGCTATTGCCAAACAATGACAAGACCATTGTGTTGCACCGACGACATCTCTGATTCTCCATAGCATCACATCACAAAGCATCAACGCATCACACATCAATCACTGCAAGATCCGCTTCACCTACTTGTCGTCACCGAAGATGTTCGCTGCTTTTTATTTTTGATTCACGTTTTGTTTTCTTTTGATTATTCTGGGTTTGTTAAATTTAGAGAATATTGATTGAATTATGCTCTGATTTGAACTTAGATTGGGCAATAAACAGAAAGTAAGTTCAAAAAGTGATTGAATTGTTTTCCTTTTCCTTTTTTTTTTTGAATCCAGAAAATTTCTAAATATTTTTCTTTAATTTAACCACTTCATTTCAGATTTATGAAGGAAAAAATCACGAGTTTCTGTCAATATAAGGGAATGTGAATGTGTTTTAGATTGAGTAAGCATGATTAATATAGTTTGTGTTATATAAATATTGACAGATTTATTTAGCCTCTTTTTGCTTTCATATTGGATCTGTGAATGAAAATGGAGTTTTTGTTTTTTTGCAGTAGTGTTGTTTTTAAGCGACTACCAGCCGATGCTTACATCAACATATTTGGAAAAACTATCAAGCATCACAGCAAACACAACATTCAACAATATCCTTTCTATTTTTCATCTACAACAAGCATATCCTTTGAAAAAAACGCATAGGAAGAAAATAGGGAAGACTCAAAGGCACAAGAATGAGGTTTATACCACACGATTGATTTCCTGTAAGCTCTGAGTTCGATTTCACGGTGATGGTTGAAGGTTCCATGCTTTGATTATTTACTTTTCATTTGCATTTATGATTTTGTTGTTTGTTTCAGATGTGCCATAAACATGGTGTGATGCATAGAGATCTAAAGCCTGGAAATTTTTTGTTTGCGAATAAGGAAACAACGACTTTGAAAACCATCGATTTTGGTTTGTGGGTGTTCTTTAAACCAGGTAAGGATTTTGGATGGTGATTATGCTTGATTTTTATTGAATGGTTGGGTTTTGTGGTTTTACAATTAGCTTAAAGTTTTCCATTTTCTGTAGGTGAAAGATTTAATTAGATTGTTGGAAGTCCCTAACTTAACAAGGTTTGAATGTTTATCGAGGAATCATCCATGAAGTATTAATCCTTCTGCCCATTTTCACGAGTTATTCGTGCTGTCTATACAACTAATTTTTCTTGTGTGAGAAGGTTATTGTCGAGCATTTGTCAGCAGAAGAGGCAGTGGGACTAAAAGAGGGATTCAAGCTTATGGATACAAGCAACAAATGCAAGATCAACATTGATGAAGTGGTGCTTAGACCATCTTCAATGGTAGTTTCTTCTATTGAGTTCTCCACATGTACCATTAATTTAATAATTAAATATTTAAAAAATTTGCCATGTCATAATAGAGTTGCATTGCAATGCAACAACTAAAAGATTGTAGTACCCAATTAAATCAAGTTATGAGGTAAAGTTGTGGGACCCATATCAGATTTTTATTAAAGTTAAAATTAAATAAATTCTTTTACTATGATGTGGCTTAGTGGGTCCCATAAAGAACTCAAATGTAAGTTGCACCATTGGAGATGCTCTTAGAAATCTGCAGTGATGTTCCAGGATTTATCATAAAGCTTGGTTTTAGTTTTGTTATTGTTTTATCATCTGTGACATCTCTTGAGTTGGCTACATGTTGATTTAGGTGGTTGGTATGTTTTTTCATCTTAAAATACAATTTTGTTATTTTAAATTGGTTATTGTTTGCAGTTACTTACAAGTTGAGTTGCTTTAAATTCGTTGGTTTATGGATTAATATATAAAGTTTATGAGGATGATAATTTATACTTTGATTTTTATCCATAATTAATGAAAGAGCTATGATGCATATTTGTTGTTTGCAGTTGAAGTATTTCTTTTTTATGATATTTTATGATTATTCATATTAATAAATTAAATTGGAGAAATATAACTATCAAATTTCTGTATTGAATCCATTTAGACAATTATATACATGGCATAACTGAAAGAATAGGAAGGAGATCTTAATATAAAAATGTTTTGGATTAGAAAGTGTTTTCGTAACAAAAATCACACAAAAATAGATAGTGTAGTGATTTGTAATAATAACATTTATTTCTGATTGATAATATATTAAAATATATGTTATTGTGATTTTTGTCTGATATATATCATTAATCTAAGTAGTTTTCTGGTTTCTATGGTTCTAACAATGATTTTATGGTGATAAAGTGTACTAGTCAATTCTCAATAGAATAAAGTGTAACTTTTTATTTAGATTAAATGTCACCCTCTATTTGTCAAAAAAAATATCATTCTCTAAATTATTTGTAATATTTTGGTTAGTTGAGTCGTCATTGATAATGCCACTTTTACGTGGAAAACATAATTATTAGATTTTTTTATTATTTTGAATATTGATATAATTATAGGAAAGAAATAATTAAAAGTCAGTTTTTAATTACTAATGGCATACCTATATTGGACTAGGGATAATGATACTACATGTTCCAATTCTATTCATCAATTTTTTATGTAGGTTGAAAATATATTGAAATATAGTCGTTTTGTTCAAATAAATAGGAATATATTTTATGTATTTAATACAAAAAAATTACACCTTTTAAATTGATTACAAAATCAATCACCATTATTATAAAATTAAATAATATTTATTGATTATTATTATTAATGTATATCATCAAAATAATTTTTAGAAGTTAAAAATGAAATAAATTTCATTTACGTGTTTTTTATCACCCTAAAGTATATATATATATATATATATATATATATATATATATATATATATATATATATATATATATATATATATATATATATATGGCTTTGGCTAATATGCATAAGGATTTTACTTATGCACCATGCATAAACCTACATAAGACATTGGATCATGTTTTTAATCCAGTATTGAGTATTGAGTATTGAGTATTGAGTGGTGAGTATTGAGTAATAACAATTGATGTCTATAATTTGATCCAATGATCCAAGGGTCCATAATAATCTATGCATGGTGCATAGATTTTTATCTATGCACGATAACTGCACCCTATATATATATATATATATATATATATATATATATATATATATATATATATATATATATATATATATATATATATATATATATATATATATATATATATACATATACATATATACATATATACATATATACATATATATATATATGCATATATACATATATATATATATGCATATAGATATATATATATATACATATATATATATGCATATATATATATATATATACATATATATATATATATATATATATATATATATATATACATATATATATATATATATATATACATATATATATATATATATACATATATATATATATATATACATATATATATATATATATATATATATATATATATATATACATATATATATATATATATATATATATAGAGGAAGGTTATATTTACTCAAAGAGTAAGTTATTATAAGTTACTCCAAATCTTCACCATTAATTCTTTTCAATCAAATGGTTATTTTCCTTATTATTTTTAACCATTAGATTAAAAATAATAAATGGTCAAGATGTGGAGTAAGTTATATTAACTTACTCTTTGAGTAAATATAACCCTCCTCATATATATATATATATATATATATATATATATATATATATATATATATATATATATATATATATATATATATATATATATATATATATATATATATATATATATATATATATATATATATGTATATATATATTAAAATTATGTTTTAAATGTGTGAATAATTCACGAAGTTAAAGGCTAATCGCACAGACATACACAGGTAAATGACTATTTAATTATCATAGCTATTAAAATTCATGTTTTTAACTTTTCAACATAAAATCAATTTTTTGAAATGTCACACGGGAAGATGAAAAGTTTCTTAATGCAGATACGGAAACTCAATCTTTTTAGCTTTTCATTCAAAAGGTAGACTTTTTCAAATCTTAAATTCAATTAAATGATAATTATAATATTGAATGAAATTATTATTATTGAATTGAAAAAACTAAATAATTTCTCATAATTATTAATTTAAAATTTATTTATAATACAACTAATTTGTTTATACTACTAATTTGTTTTTTATTTAATTTTTTTATTAAAATTAAAAGTTCTAACTTGAAATAAAATATATTTTGTAATCATTTAGATTATTAGAAAAAGGTTAATAAAAACAAATCTAAATCAATAGAGATAAAATTTATAACTTTTTACTACAACTTATAACTTTTTTTATTCCAAAGTTAAATATTTAGTTTTTCATTATAAAAATATAAGAATAAATATTATTTTGTAATTATTTAGATCCTTATTTGAGATAAAATTTATTTTGAAATTATTTAGACTTTTATAGAAAGGTTAGTGAAACAAAACAAAATCAATTGAGATTTTGTAATTTTTGAAAACTTTTGAAATAACTAAAACTTCTCAGAATTTTTTCAAATTAACTTCATAATTGTAATCATGTTAAAAATATGTTAATGGGTAGTAATAAAAATTTAATGATAAATGGTAGTTATAAAAAATAATGATAAAAGATAAAAATGTATTAATATAGTCAATTTTTTAAATTGAATAAACTACGATTGTTTTTATAAACGGGATTAAGTTACAAAGCATTTTAAATTTGAGACTTTATATTTATTACACTATCCAATGGAGACTACTTAATGTGATTATTTTAAATATATGAGAATAAATATATATTATTTACCATACAGTTTTAAATTTCTATTTTTTTTATAATTGTATATTTTTCATCTCAAATAGGTTTAAAAAATTTATTCTGTAGCTATGTTTAATTTCTTAATTAAAATTATATTTTTTAAACTTATAAAATTATATTTTTTTTTATTATAATAATATACATTAAATGTAGAAACTCTTAAGTATTTAACGGGAGTTGTTATACATTTTACGTTTGGGAAAATGGACTAATATCTCAAATAGGTTTAATAAATTTAGAATTAACTCATTTGGATCCAACTGGGTTTCTTAACTCATCTAAATTGACGGATAGATGTGAACGTATCTATGAGATACCAGTGATTGACAGATCATTTTAATGTCTATCTTTTAACTATTTCTTTTGTTACTGTTTTATATATTTGAAGTTATAAAATTAATTGACGGGTAGATGTGAATGTATCTATGAGATATCAGTTATTGATTGAAATTACGTGAATATTTATGAACTGTAAAATAAGTTATATTATGTTTGATATTCCAAACACATGAATTAAATTTTGATAAATAATTATAAGTTATAAATATATTAGGCTAAATTACAGTTTTGGTCTCCTGTTTTGGTATTTTCACAGTTTTAGTCCCCATTTTCTTTTTAAACAGTTTTGGTCCCTCATCCCAATTTTGATCCAACTGTTCATGTACTATTCATGTACTGTTCATGTACGGTCATATATTGTTCATATACGGACCATGCACTGTTCATGAACAAAATTGGGATGGGACCAAAACTGTTTAAAAAGAAAATGGGGGACCAAAACCGTGAGAATACCAAAATAGGGGACCAAAACTGTAATTTAGCCAATATATTAATGTTATGTAACTGAAAATATGATGTCATATTTAATAATTTAGTCATTGATACGTGTAATATGAATCCATATGTTTATTGTTTTACTTAAAGAGCTAAAAAAAATTAATGTATTATTAGCTCTTTCATGGTTAACTATTATATTTTTGGTATTAACATTGACTAAAATTTGTTTGCATTTTGGTTAAATATATATGGCTGATTTATATAAAAGAACTTTATAAGTGATATTTGGATACATGTAATGTGAAACCTCGACCAGACCCTTGCGATAGCACGGGTTTCCTACTAGTTTGTTTTAAAATAATTTAAAATTTTGAATAATTTATGACTAAATGTAATAAAAATTCATCGTAGCATATAATTTAATAAAGAGTTAAATAAGTTTTTTATCCTTATAAATATTGCAGTTTTTATTTTTAGTCCTTCTAAAAACCGTTGTCAAAATTAGCTAAAACCGTTGCCAAAATTCCAGAAAGACTAAAAATAAAACTGCAATATTTATAAGGACCAAAAACTTATTCAACTCTTTAATATATATAAATCACATATTTTATCATTACTATTATATAATTGTAGTTAGATTAGATTATATTGTCGTTAGATATGTTAAGAATCTTGATAGAATCTAAAGAAATTATAGAAGAGATAAAATATGAAAAATGTAATAAATTTTGTATTGACTAAAATGAAAATTTAGTCCATGTGATACTATGAGACTGATATAGATTAAGATTATAACTAAAATTTATAATTAATTTGTACTAGTAACTAATTTGTAATTAACTCGCAATTGATTTCTGACTAATTTTAATATCTCTAACACATCCCTCAAGTTGGAAGGTATTATGGGTCGATCAAAGGCCCAAATAACCAATGTTTGGTCCATCTTAAATCCATTTCATCTGCCTCAGAGTATAAAATCAGTTTACATGCTAAGAGCAACGTACAATCTCTATTCTCTACTTTCAATATACTCATCTTGAATCTTGAACTAATTTGGGTGTTGGAGTTCTAACCATGCAGATCCACCCCGCACCACCGTAAAAGAGATCAGAGTCACCGTTCAAAATCATCATTTTTCAACTGCATTAATTTACGATTTCCACGAAATTCACGTTCGCTTCACAACACCATCAAGCAAACATAGAAGTTCTAGATCTAGATTCTTAAATTTTCAGATCCAAAACTTCAATTTAGCGGCTTGTAACCTCCTTAATTCACCGAATCAAGAACAAACCAACTTACAATTTCTACACTTTCAACGAATCCATAACCACCTTTTAATTTGATTGTGCACAACCTTCCTCAAATCTGAGAATCAAAAAAGCGCTCAAAAGTGAACACAGAGATCTGTCATAGTTGATTTGATCAATCATTGTTTCTACTTCAATTCCTCAAAATTTAGATATTTGATTCTCTCAAGAACTCCACAAAGTGGCAAAGGAAAAAATCTCAAATCCAAAGTAGGTTTACAACAGGGTCTGAAGGGAATTTCCGTGAAGGTCATTACCAGATATTTGCAATCCACTTCCACTTTAACATCGCCCATACTTCCCATCGTTGTCGTGGTACTTGCAGTGGCGACGTCAAAAGGTACCACAAGTTCATAGTAAATGACGCACAAATACCACGAGGTACCACAGAACTTTTGCTTGACACGCGGAGGTCCCTTCGTGTCGGATCCAAGAGCAGATGTTCGCCAAGCGTGCCAGAAGAAAGATATCATGGACTCTGGTTATGAGGAGACTACAGCCCCGAATTACCTAGTGAAGGCTACGATTTCCCTAGAGACACAAATCCACGTGAAATATTTGAGAATGGTCCTGGATTATAATTACAAAGAGAGGGGGTCCCCTCCATAAGCACTTTGGGTCGGCATTCGCCTTTGATCCGTCACCCGGCCTCATTCAGCACCATCAGCCCTCGGGAAAATCGCCAGATGGTAAGAGTCAATCGAGCTCTATTCATGAAGGTTGGATATTTCTCATCCCAAGGAATTTTGACTTCATCTAACCATCCTCTAGAACCTGGGGAGAGCCGACCACAAGACCAGATTGTTCGTGAGCAAATTGACAACCATCTATCGCCCGTTTGAGGTAGATACCCGCTTCGGAGTAAGACGGGGTTCGAGACACTCAATACCTATGACCGAAAAAGTGCCTCGCCCAAGAATTAGACAGAGCGATTCGGGGATCCTAAACCTTCAACAATTTTCCTCAAGCTATGACCCCGGTGAAGCCGGCCATTCAACGACACACCAATGACTAGATATAAAGTGGGGTACTTTGGAACCCCACCCAACCAAAGAAGACACCTTAAAAAAGAAAAGTGCACTCATCCTAGAGTCACGGGGAAGGACAATGACCAATACTCAAGGCGATAACCAACCACGACGGAGTTGCCATTAAAGGTTTATCTACCTAGTTGTTTCGTTGTTTCACTTAAATAATTCACATGATTGAATATTGGCTTAAATAGTCAATTGATCCATGTAAGTTGACGTGTTTTTGTTTTTTAGTGCTTGTATCTTTTGTTTTAAAATAATATCTAAATGTTAAAATCTTTTTAGTTTTAGCCCTTAAAGTTAAAATCCGCAGGAAATCTATCGATTTTCCTGCAAATTTCATTTTAGGGAATAAAACCAAATGAAATTCAATATTTAAGGACTTTATCAAAAAAAGATACAGGGACGAAAAACAAAAACATGTCAATTTACATGGACCAATTGACTATTCAAATCTTAAATATTTAATGATTTCTCTTTATATTTTCCTAAATAATCATCTAATATCTCCCATCTTCCTTCTAATGTTTTCTTTTGAGATCTTCCAATTTAGAGGAATTTAAAATTATAAATAAAAGTAAATAAAATTTTACATTCAAGTCGATAGACTACAATTTCTTTTTCCTCCTTTTTCCTCTAAGTTTCCTCTTACCCTATTAATTCACAAGATTCAGTAATTAACAATCATCAGTCTAATAATTATATAAGGTATGTTGTTTCACGGTTTTGAAAAATTGTCACTAAAAAATTTACCGGGTCGAGCCGCAGATTAAGTTGTTATCTTTAAGAAGTTTCGCGGAACTGTGCAAAGTTACGCAAAAGAGTCACTCAATCATGACGTCTCTAGGATAAAATTGTTTGGCTCTATATTGTACGATTACTACTTGTACTGTAGATAGTCCGTCTAAAATTACACTCTCTAGTGACATAAAGACTAGTCGATAATGATATAAATATCAGTCGTTGTATTTGGTCATGTATATGGAGTAAACTAGTTGTATCTGATGCGGGGTAGCTAGTCAAATCTCATGACAAAAAAGAAAATATGTAGAGAGAGAGAGAGAGAGAGAGAGAGAGAGAGAGAGAGAGAGAGAGAGAGAGAGAGAGAGATTTTCAAGTGTGAAAATGTGGAGTGAAGAGAATGAGATGAGAAGACCTCTATTTATAGAAGAAAAAAATTATGACCTCGATGAGAGAAAAATATAGAGGAGTGGAGTAGATCCGATCCAAAACTAGTCGTTATGAAACTTAGTCAGCAAGACAATCGTGAAAATGTGATAAAAAATTAAAATTATCATTAGAGTTAACACAATGATAATTAAACTAATTAATATTAAATAGTTTTCACCATTTCGAGTAATAAAAGTAATGGAACACCCATGCTCAAGCCCAAGTCTAGCATAAGCCGAGCCGAGTCAATCAAGCAGTGCACGTACACGTGTGATGGTGCATCCTCACTTTTTCAGAGATTTTTTTTTTGAAAGAAGCAAAAACATTTCCATTAAAGCTTGGCATAAGAAATGCCCAGGCCATTAGCCAGAGTACATATAATGGAGCCAGAATACAGCATCCAATACAGCAAATATATCAAAGCATATCAGTAGCCAAATCATATACCGGATCCTCTCCTACATTACAGCATACCAGCAGCAGAATCAAAATACATTATACATATCAGACATTATCGGCCTCAGACCGGAAAAATTTAGAACGAATGCTGAGCACCGAATCTGCCTTGCCACAAACCAACACTGATAAGGAAATACCTCCGGCTAAGGATGAACTCTAAGCATCTAGCAGAATAGCAGCACCAAAACCGTCTCCGCACACACCGATATTCTCAATCATCAAGAAAGCCGAAGCACGCCTTAGGATTCTTGCACCACGCGACTATATCGTCAGCAATAAGCTTAGATTTTAATCTAAGCCATCTCCAAGCCAAGATCTTTGTCTCTTCTACCACTTTTTCCAATTGGATTTCCTCGTTCCGGAACACTTTATTATTCCTGTATCTCCATATACACCACACACAAGCAGCCCATATAATTCTCAGTTTCAAGGATAGCTTTCTTTGAGTACCAAGCAGACCTTCAAACTGTTCGAGATGTTGCCATCCATCATTGTGTAGATTTGAGTGCACTCCTAGCCAGTTGCAAATGACGCTCCACGCACCTGCAAATTTTGGACACTCAAAGAAAATGTGAGATACCGATTCCTCTCTCCCACACTCCCCGACACAGTCTAGTTGGCTGTTGGATAAAATTCCCCTTCGGGCTAAATTGTCTTTTGTAGGAATTCTATTCTGTAGCACTCTCCACACCAGGCACGATACTTTCGATGGTATCGCTTTATTCCAAATTTTGCACCATGGGTGGCTAGTAGGTTGTCGGTCATCCGAGTCCAAGCTTTTGTACACCTCCTTCACCGAATATTCCCTTGACGCTATCCCCCCACCTATATTCAAATTACAAATATCCTTCCACCAAATTGACGCTCCATTTGGCCCCGACCTTAAAACCCCATTAATCATCCCGTATCTATTGACTATCGCTTCAAACCAAATTCCTTTCCTCTCATTAACCACTTTCCATTCCCACTTTCCCAACAGAGCTAAATTGAACTTCCTAAGATTTCTAATCCCTAAACCCCCATTCTCAACAGTTTTACACACTGACTCCCATTTGACCCAATTAATTTTCCTCCCTTCCTCACATCCCCCCCACAGAAACTGTGAAAAAATTGACTCTAATTTTGATATGGTACCTGCTGGAGCTTTGAAGAAGGAGAGATAGTATACCGGAATTGCAAACAGAACAGATTTTAACATTACCACCCGGCCGCCAATAGATAGATTTTTGTTCTTCCACCTGCTCAACCTTGATTTCACAATATTGATCACATGGTTCCAAGTCTCTTTCCGATTCGGATTTGCCCCAATTGGAAGCCCGAGGTACATGAACGGGATTGAACCCAATCTGCACCGAAGGATTTTCGCCGCCTCTGTTATCCAGTTTTGAGATATGTTGATCCCTATAATCGAGCTTTTTTAAAAGTTCACTTTCAACCCAGACAGAGATTCAAACAACAGTAAGATCGCCTGTATGGTTCGAATATTGGTCCACCTTTTCTCACTAATGATCATAGTGTCGTCTGCATATTGAAGATGAGAAAACCGTTTTTCGCCAGCCTCAAACTTGTATCCAATAAACCTTCCAGAATCAACCGCTTTCTTCATTAATTGGCTAAAACCTTCAGCTACTATTAAGAATAAGAACGGAGAAAGCGGGTCTCCTTGTCTCAACCCGCGACCCATATTGAACTCCTTAGTGGGGCTTCCATTTACAAGTACCGAAACTGACGCTGTCCTTAGACATTCAAAAATCCAGCTCCGCCATTTCTCATGAAATCCCATTTTCTCCATAACCATTAGCAAGAAGTTCCAGTCCACCGAATCATAGGCTTTCTCGAAGTCCACTTTAAACAACATTACTTCTTTCTTCTTTCTCCTCGCCTCATCCACGATCTCATTTGCCACTAACACCCCATCAAGAATCTGCCTTCCGGAAATGAACGCTGATTGTGTTTCTGAGATAATGGAATTAATTACTGCTTTCAGCCTATTTGCGAGGACTTTAGAAATAACTTTGTATATGCATCCAATGAGGGATATTGGCCGGTAGTCTGATATCTTTAGCGGACAGTTCTTCTTGGGGATGAGTACGATGAATGAACTATTTGCTCCTTTAACCATCCTTCCATACTTGTGAAATTCTGCTAGTATTCTCACAAAATCTCCTTTTATGATATCCCAGAAATCTTTTATAAACCCAAAATTCACTCCATCAGGACCCGGGCTTTTTGAGCTCTCGCACTCCCAAACCGCTTTACGAATTTCGGCTTCTGAGAACTCTTGGACTAACCGCTTTCCATCGCCCACCTCCAATTTTTTGAATTCCATATTAGATGGTATAGGTCTCTCCCCTCTATCTTCGAAAAGCCTCTGGAAGTAAGTATATATCTCCTTTTTTATTTCGTCTGCTTCCTTTGTTGTTCTTCCATTTACTTCTAGAGCTAGTATTTCATTCTCTCTTATTCTTCTGTTAATGCAGCCGTGAAAATACTTTGAATTCGCATCTCCTTCCCTTAGCCATTTGATTCGAGCTCTTTGACATTGGATACTACAATTAAGATTCATGAGCTTATGCAAATTTGAGTACATTTCTCTTCTGCGATCTATCTCCACCGAGGATAGTGTCGATGTTTCGCCTTTAGCTTCGATTTTATTTATTTCTTCCTTAGCGCTCTTGATCTTACCTTCCAAGTTTTGAGTGTGTTGCTTGTGCCAATCTTTTAGTTTGCCTTTGATCAGTTTCAGTTTTTCCTTCAGAACATACATCCCCCATCCATCGACTTCCAATTTCACCCATTGTTCTCTAATGAAACTGTGATACCCATCTAAATGTTTCCAGCAGTTTAACATGCGAAACGGTTTAGGTCCCCAATTTTGCGCAGAGACACCTAGAAATATAGGGCAGTGATCGGATAATCCTTTATCTAATGCCCATTGAGTACTGTCAGGCCACGTTCTGCACCATTCCTCTGAGATAAGGAATCGGTCCAGTCTGCTCATTGCTATACCTCCTGGTCTTGACCACGTGAATTTCCTCCCATGTAACGGCAAATCAATAAAATCCAAGCCAAAGATAAATTCATTGAAATCCTCCATATCCTCTCTTCGCGAGTTATCATTCGCTCCTTTTCTTTCTTCCTCTGATCGTATAGCATTGAAGTCTCCTGCTATACATATTCTATCCCCATTTTTGTCTTTTACTCTTTCAGCTAACCATCTCCATAGATCTCTTTTCCTTCTGTTTTCACAAGGTGCATATATGTTTACTAGAGTAATCTGTTTTTTGTCTTCGCCATACTCACCTTCCAGCCAGAGGCACGACTCAAACAACTGGACATTATTTGCTGAAAAAGAGCCTTTGTCCCAAATTGTCAGTATTCCACCTGATCTTCCTTCGGATGGTTTACTGGCAAAATCAAAATCCGCAGAGCCCCATAACAAGCCACAGGTCCTTCTATCAATAACTTCCATCTTTGTCTCTTGGATACACACAAACGTTGGTTTGTGGTGTTGAACGAGCTTTTGGATCTCTTTTTTCTTCGCCATGCCTCCTAATCCTCTAGTATTATAACTGATCAACTTCATGATTGTTCTCAATTACGCTCCACACCCTATGTTACCCACAAGCCTTATTTTCCTCTTCCTCCACCTTTCACCTCTACTGCCAACTGTTGAACCAACTCTCCTTCCTCTCCTTTATGTATCAAGCCGAATTCTTTCCCCAAATCCCAGACATCCTTTGCCACTTCTACTGCATCTCCGTGTAATATAATCCAACTATTCTTTTCCATTTCGTTCCCCCCCAAATTAGACTCAGAGATTGGTAGAACCTGATTTTTTGACGATGTTCTCTCTGAGCAGCTGCATCCAGGAATTGTTCTTTTCTTCTTCTTCTTTTCCTTCTTCTTTGCCCTAAGGATCTCTGATCTTCTTCTCCTTCTCTCCTTGAACGACTGCGCCTCCTTATCTGTAGCTTGATCATTTACTTTGATGCTGGATTCCGCGCGACCTCCTTCCTTATTGACTTGTTCGTTCGGAACCACCCCTATTTTGTCTTGATTTTTGTCTTGCTCAGTATTGATTTTATCTTGGGGGCAGAGGTGTTTTTCCTTTTCTGCTGCAATTTCCCTACTAAAATTTTCACATACTGGTTCGGGTCCCGGGTCTATACCTGTTTCTGGATATTTTCTTAAACAGCCCAATGTGCTCTCCGTTGGATTAGGTTCTACTATTGGGCTTTTAATGATTAGAGGTCTCGCTCTGCCTTTTTGGCCCACATCCACATTAATGCTAGAGTTTTGGTTGTTACTTTCTCCACTACGGCCTGCTTCCATCTGTTCGGGACTCTTTACACCTGAGCCTTCTCTCTCTTCATTTAATTTGCGCAATAAGTGATACTCTTTTTCTCTCACGACATCTCCCTCGAAATTCTCTATTGCCTTAAAAGTATCACCTTCTTCCTCGAGCCCTTCCTTTTGGCAGTCATGCGACTTTTCGGCTTCCTGCAATAACTTCCAATAATTTTCTACCATCTGCTTCTCTGTCTTTTCGTCATCCATGGAGGAAATTGACGGTGGAATGAAAGTATCATCTGAGTTTATTGAATCATCATCTTCCTCAACCATATCCACCTCAGGGGTAGTATAGACTTCTACATCTCTTATTCTGTTTTCACAGTTACATGTTTCTTCAGTTATTCTAATAATGAAGCTTTCATTATTTATATGGACTCTCCTTGTCTGGTTAATGAATTCTTGGGTTGAAGTTCTGATCATCACTCGAGCAATATCCAACCTCTGCATATTCTCAGTTTCAGGGTCAATCTTTATTAGCCTTCCGAACGGCATTGTCAATAAAGAAAACACTCTTTGTCTCCATGCATGAATTGGTACTCCATATATACTACACCATATAAATCTTGCTGGCGCCACATCTTTTGTCTCCCACTCTTTTACTGCACTAAACCATTTATTGAAAAGCTGATTTGAATCCTTCAATAATTCTCTAAAATCTTCACTTTCATCAGTTTTTATGAACACCTTCTCTCCCCCAAGGGGTAGTATTTTTACAGTGACTATGCCTTCATCTGTTAGGTTCTGTTGTAGCAGTGGAATGTCTTCGATGTTGCGGACACACCCAACGAATCCTTTCTTAGCCCACGCCATCTCTTCCTCGCTTATTGTTATATGGATACCTGTCTCTTCTTGCATTCCTTCCTTCTTGTTCCCTTTTTGGGGCTCTTCATGCCTCCGATGTGAGGTTCCATCATTGGTTTGATCTCTTGGCTTGTTTCTTATCACATCAGCATATGATATACCTTCCCTTCTTCTACCTTGGAAACTGTTACTAACCATGTGCTCCACTTGAAGTTTGTTACTTCGTTCCATTTTCCTTGTTATTGTGTCACTTGCATACTTCCATACTTCCCTTTCTGCTCTTGCATATTTGGATATATTAACCCATACTTTGTATGACCCAAACCATGTGTCCTTTAGTTGTTCCTCTAGCCACTCTTTGTCGTCAATCCCATAGAATCTCACGAAGCCGAAAAATTTTCCCATCTTGTTTCTTCTCTTAGCGATATACACGTCTACCACTCTTCCCCATTTTGCGAAAGATCTCTCCACTTCTAACTCTGTGACATCTGCTGGAAGATTATTTACGTAGCATGTGACTACGCCATCTTTTTCCGACGAAAATCTCTCTGCTTGTAAGCAATCTGGTTTTCTATCTCTCCTCCTTCTCGATCTCACTTGAAACCAAGGCTCACTCTCCCTCTCTCTAACTCTCATTCTCTCTCTAAACATTAAATACCATGTTGTAAAGTAATCAACTTTTTTTTTTCTTTACAAGGTAGGTCCTTCTCTAGCCGTATTTTTATATAAATACAAGTAGTTGTAGACTCTCGTAGTAGTAGTTTTTCAGAGATTAGTTTATCCTTGAGGTCCCAAATAACTAACCTTCCATATGTAAACACTATAAAGTATAATATCGCTTTATACGAGACTGTAAGAAACTTTTTTGAATTCACCTTTACTTATACTTATCTTTTTACCAACTTAAATTCAATGATCTCTTCCCGTTCCCCAATAATCCTTTGATTTCCATTTGAGATTAACAAAGATTCTCTTAATGTTGTCGACTCCATATTATTTGAGGTTTAAGTATTCAAAGTTAAGTGACTAAAAGTTTTGTTTTATTCAACGTCGACATTTATATTTGTGAGATGTATAACAAGATGCTTTTGCTTAAAAAAAGTTTCTCTTCTTAATGTTGTCAACTCCATATTATTTGAGGTATAAGTATTTAAAGTCAAGAAACTAAAGGTTTTGTTTTTATCCAATGTCGACATTTATATGTTGTGAGATATGGACGCTTACTTAAACATCAACCGGTGCTCCAACAGTTAGAGATAACTTTTGAATTAAAAAAAAAAGTTTGTAAGTCACTATTAAATATTACGTAGTAAGTACTCCCTCTGGTCTCATTTATAAGCAAAAATTTAATTTTTAGATTCATTCAACAATCAATGTATTTAGTCTATTATTAGACTAAATACATTGATTGTTGAATGAATCTAAAAATTAAATGTTTGCTTATAATTGAGACCGGAGGGAGTATGTTATAAAATTTCAAAATAAGCATGACTAGAAATCATAATTACAACCC
Organism: Vicia villosa; assembly: GCF_029867415.1. Classification (NCBI taxonomy): domain Eukaryota; kingdom Viridiplantae; phylum Streptophyta; class Magnoliopsida; order Fabales; family Fabaceae; genus Vicia; species Vicia villosa. The sequence goes on along the minus strand of NW_026705276.1, from coordinate 213,796 downwards.
AAAAAAACAAAAAAATCATGCATCCATTAGAGTGGATCACATGTAAGTTTTTCAAAAATGTTTATCAAGATTTAACTATATATCATGCACTAGTGATATTAACTAATTTAATTTATATATTTTTTTACAATTTGTTTCACAATAATTATATTTAAAATTTTAAAGAATAAAATGTTATACAATCGTTTGGTGATCTCACTTCAATGAATAATTTATTCTAAATTTAACATATGTCAAAAATTTCTTAAATATAGAAAACTCTTCAAATTTAAACCGAAGAAAATATATCTAGGTAAAATGATTGTAATCGTTAATAAATATGACAAAATATTTATAGGGAGTATAAGAAATTAAAAGATACATTTGCCATACATGACAATGAACAGGGCGGTTCTAGAGCCCAGCCAGCCCGGGCACACGCCCGGGCTCAATCCCGGGCTCAACTCCTATTTTCTTTGTACTTGTCTGACTTAATAGTCGATTTTTAAACAAAATTATGGGCAAAATTAATAAAAAATATGGTGTAAAAATTAAAACAGATGTATAATTAATGGGGTAAACTTTTTGTCCAGGCTATCTAAAATTCCTGGCTCCGCCACTGACAATGAATCATGTCAAAAAGTGGAAGCACAGTGAGCACTAAAAGAAAAGGGGAATGTTTTACTTTTAGTCAATTTGCAAATAGAAAAAGAAATAGAAGGATTAGTAACAATATTTTTATTTTCCAACAAAACACATTTTAAACAAATGAGACAAAATAAATGAGTTTGGATGACCCAAATTCCTATGCAAATCCTCATTGAATTTTATGATTAACATGATAAAAATGTAAATCGTGCAAATGTTTGGAGAAACTAATCATATGATTATATGCACCAGAATCAAAAAATCATGGAAAAGAAATATTATAAGACTTGTCTTGAATTACCAAGGCTAAAAGAGAGGAAAGTAGCATTTGTTGAATTATATCAGGATGAAGAGCCCCATCATTAGATGTCATAGGAATGGAAGTGTCAATTGTAGAACTTGTTAAGTGGCTTGGAATGCCTCAATCGAGCGTTGTGTTGGTCGTGGAAGACGCGTGGGACAATCAGAGATAATATAACCATGTGACTTGCAATAATTAAAAAACGCCTTACTACAACTACGAGTAATATGCCTAAATTGTTTTCAAGAAACCTTGGACATGTCACGTATAACGTATTTTACCTCTAATTTTAGCAACATATGCAACATTAACAAATTCGAAAAATGGCAGCATCGTGAGACATGGTTCGTTGAGTTATGAGACATTGTGTTAACCAAGTGATTTCAAACACAAGAGAGGGTGAATTATATTATATAGTTTTTGAAAACTTTTTAAAAAAAATAATTTTAGATTAGTCAATTTTAAGAAATAAGATGAAGCATAAAACTAATGCACGAAAGATGAAATGCAATAAAGTGAAATTGAAGAGTTAGAAAGAGCATACCAGAATTTATATTTGTTTGGCCTTAAACAACGCGACCTACTCTAGTCCTCAATAGCTTACTCTTGAGATTTCTATTATCAACTTGAGATTTTATCACAAGATCAACCCACAACCTCATTACACCAAACATTTACTCAAGTTTAACTTGCAACTTATATCTCAACTACAATGTCACAAGAGAACAAAATGCTTGATTTTCAATTACAATAGGATCTGATCAAACAAATAATTACAAAACTCCATGTTAAGCTTTTTTCTCTCTCAACACTAACATAATTACAAGTTTATAAAAATTGTCTATATGAAGAGAGTAAGTGAAAAGGAAGCGTGTAAAATCAGATATTGGTGATTAAAAGTGATCACAAAGACTCTTTTATATAGGAGAAGAATATTAGCCAATAAAGAAAATAATCAATGGGTTGAGGCTGCTCTCTAATCAATTAGCTCACAACGTTAATCGGTTAGGCCTAGATAATTAGGAAACAAATTGTCCAGATGATCCTAATTGATTAAGAGGGTTCCTACTCGATTATGAGGCGAGTTCTTCTTGGAGTAAGCCCTAATAGTCAATCGGTATTGATTATATTTACTTTTGTATCATGACCTTGATATACATATTTGTTAATATATATACTTATTAGGCATTGTATTTATTATGTTATTTGTATATGACACACTAAAGTCCTTACAATAACTAGTTTGTTTAATGTCCTATTAAGTGTGACTTAATCATGAGACCTTTTTAAAAGACGTAATTCTTAAAGATTTGTAATCAAGATTAGTTGTCGTATATGACAACAATGATGCATTGAGGCTATTATGTGAGTAAACTAATTACTGTACCTCACGGGTCATGGATATGAGATATCAAGCGTTCACATAGGTATAAATATTAAGAATAATATTTATACTGGATTGACTCACTGTGAGGATGTTACGTAGTATGTTATGTAAGTGTCATAAGTTATTTTTATAGTGATAATGATGTATATCATCCTTCGACTTGAAACCACTATGGATGATCATAAAGATGGATGATGGGTACTCTACAAATTATGTTGAGGGACGTGAGTGGCCTAGTGTAGCAACCTGCCCTAAAAATTAGACTTTTAGAGTCGCCACCTATTCTGAAGGGCGAATAGGAAACCCTACGTAGTACAGAGATTGGGGTAAGTTATTATAATCAGGTTGAGGGAAGGTGTTAGGCACCCTCAACCCTTTCCTATTGGCTTTGAATCTAAGGGTCAAATTTTATGGCTTAAGGTTAATAGCTAAGGAATTGAATAGGGGAAAAATTGAGATTTTAGGGAGGGGGACTCGCCTTGGTTATCCAAGTGCCTACGTATCTCCTTAGGGAGAATCAGAGTCAACGTAGTTCAGGCACAGGATTGTACGCCTTAGAATTGAATTTTGTGGTTTGAAGTTGTTTTGAAGGTATTTTGAGTTACCTTGTTATAGATTTAAAAATCACAGTATCTGTAGGGATGAAGATCCGTAGTGACGTGGTTTAGTGTTATTTAGATGCTTTGGGCGTACAACCCTGATTTGATTTGGCACCGTTAGATGCGGTGACCAATGGATTCGGTCAGTATAGCTAACGGATTAAAGGCATTGCTGCTTGCTCAGATCGATAGATTGATCATCACGGGCAGCAAATTGAAGGTGTTTTGGTTAGTGAATTTTTATCTCTCGTCTAAAGCGACTGATAGCTTCAATCGGGTCGAGGAGAGAATTAATAAGAGTCTAATTAAATTATAAGTTAATCAGAATAATTTATTTCTCGTCTACTACGACTAATGGGTTTAGTCGGTTCGAGGAGAAATTAAGTCATTAATAAAACAATTGAACAAGTTTCAGAAATTTAATTAATTAGTTATAAGAAGAACAATTAACGAATTTTAGCAATTTGATTAGTTAATTATAGAAAACATTTAACAAGTTTTAGAAACTTAATTAGTTAGTTAAAAAGCAATTAGCAAATTTTAGAAATTTAATTGGTTAGTTAAAAAAGCAATTAGCAAATTTTAGAAATTAACTAAATTTATTTTATTTTGTCTCGCAGGGGGGTGTACATTGGCTAACGTTAGTAATTAGGGGGTGAGTATAGCAACAGACCTAAGCCCAATTGTTTTTTAGTCCGTCAGATTGGCTGTAGCGTAGGTGTATGGGATGTGGTGTACGCTCAAAGCCATAGCCGTTGGATCTTAATCTAAATATAATGGACGGCCTGCATATATTGGTATTGAAGCACGTGGGAAGGGGTGACACATTGGATCACGTCCAGTGATGCTGCCAAGTGTCCATAGGAGGACAAATGACATTGATCTAGCGGCTGGGGAAGTTTCTACCACAAAAAAAACAAAAAAAGAGAGCCTAAGCTTCCATTTGCTCAGGATCCGTTCCTCTCTCTTCATCGTTCTCTCTTCTTTCTCCCACTCAGAGACACACACCCAGAAAGATACCTCACCGTGAACCACCCTCGGCCGCCATGAACCACCCCTCCTCCGCCGTATAACCCCGGTTTTCCGATGAAGATCATCATGATCTTCATCGTTTTCAATCAAAAAGCCCAGATCCTCAAATGATCCCATGAACCCTAACCCCTAAATTAAACCCAGAACAACATCATACATGCAAGCAATAAACAACCTAAGCTAAGTGTTCGAATCGGTACCTTATGCTCTTGAATTGTTGGATCGTGTTAGCTCCGAGTCTTGCGCTGATCCCTCTCTCTCTCTCTCTCTCCGTTTGCAGGTAAAGGATGAAGATCCAAGGTCCCTACGGTTCGCGTTCGTAGCTGCGCAAGGGTCTCAAAACTTCAGCAAAAAGAAAAATCCCCTCTTCTAATTCTTCTCTTTTCGTTTTATAGCCTTAGGGTTTTATATTTAAGTTAGGAAATTAGAGATTGTATTAGGTTATTTGATTTGTTTGTAGATTCATTCAGTTTTGTAATATGATCCAGATTGAATGAAAATTCTGTACGATCCTTTTTTGATTTTGTTAAGATTCGATTCAAGATTCTTTTGATTTCATATTTGATCATGTTTTAATGCTTGATTGTGATTCGTTTGCGTTTTGTTTTGGAGATTCTGGGCCTGGGCAATACGAATTGATTTAGGGTTTGTTGTTTGGAGGAGGGCGGCGCCGTTGGAGATGGTGGAGCAAGCCTAGGGTTTGCGTGAGGGAAGGAGGGAGTGAACAGTGGCCGGGTCGGTTTGACCCGGTCCACTCCATGACCCACGTGCGGCCCAGCGTGTTAGGCCCAGTCACCATTGCTTTGTGACCCAAAAACGATAAAAAGGCCAGCAACACAAAAAAACTACTAACTTCACTTAGTTCAATTAAAAATTTTTTTTGACAAGACTTAGTTCATTTAATTAAATTGCTCAATTAATCCGTAAAAAAAACTAATTAACTGATAATAACCAAATGAACATGTTAGTTAATAATATAATCTTGATAACCAATTATATTAATAATAATCATAAAACTTGATTAATCTTTAATAACCCAATATTAATTATTAAAACTAATATTTGAGGATTAATAATATTAATAAGTTTATGATTAATAATAATATACGTGGTTAAATTGTGATAAGCAAAATGGGCCTATTGGGCCCCAAAATGTCCTAAAACACATCCCTCTATTTTCTTTTTCCTAAGAAGCAAAAAGAAAGACCAAGTGCCAATTGGATTTAGAGAGATTTTGTTATTTACACCTTTTTTGTTTTAAACCAATCTATACAGGAGTTTTATAGGAGAGCGAATTTGATAATAGATATATCAGACCCTATGGCTCCTAATTTTTAACATCCTTAATAAATCGAAACGGGAATCACATCGGGTAAATTTTGGGGTATGACACCTAGATGAGATTTGTCCTTCCTACATATACGAGAATAATATGTACCCTTGATAGAGTATGATGTAAAATGCATGGTCGTGCTCAAATAAGTTAATATGAGATATTGAACTTATTTTTATTATCAAATATACTTGGTAATTAAGAAATATAATATTAGAGGGTTAAATGTACATTATCTCCATGTAATATGAGCGAATTTCAATTTATTTCCTTGTAAAAGAAATTTTTTGGATTCCCCCTTATAATGTTTATATTATGTTTCTTTGACCCCTTAGGTGACCAATCAACTATAGAATCTTCATATTTACTGACTTGGCATCCACGTGGATTTCTATTTAATTTGTTATTAATTTTTTGAAATCCACGTGAAAATTTTTATTATTCTTTAATTTATTTTTATTCATTTTTTTATTTTAATTTTTTTCATTTATTTATAGACTGATTTATATGAACTACAGTCGTCAACTTCATAAATTTTGTAGCATGGCTTTTTCAATTCCATTCTATATGAAGTGTTGAAGATAGTTTATACAATTAAAATAAATATAATTATAATTTCATGAAGTGTTAAAAATATAATTATAATTGCATAAAGGTGATTTTTATGGAGGATCTTGGTGGAGTTTGTTTTTACTGAGCTACGGATCTTTATAGTTTATGACGATGATTTTCATGGACCTTTGTTTGTAAGTTTTTGTTGTTCTCTATGATGTGGAAACAGTGGTGGATTCAAAGTAGTTACGGCTTGTTGTTGTGGTTAATATGTGTGGTTGAAAGTAAGATGGAGAGTGAAGGACAAGATGGTTTCATGGTGAGTTGTGGAGCGGTATGAAGGTTTTCTTCTTGGTGAAAAATCATAGCACAATGGGTTGTAGGTGTGTTGTTAAGATTGTATGGAGTGGTTTGTTGTTGTGGTCTGCAGTTTTGATAGAAACAAAGAGTCCCGCATCAAATTTTGTATAGAAAGTTTTAGTGTTTATATAGCACACAACAATATTAATTATTGACTTGAAAACAGATTGAGACTATATGGGCCAAAAGTGCAATACATTTTAAAATAAATTTTGGTTTAAATAAAGAAATTAAAAATAAAATAAATAAATAATTCGTCTATGAAAAAACAAAATATAAAATTAATGAAAAAAATAAAAAATATAAAAATTTCACGTGTATTTAAAAAACAATTAAAAATAACACTAAGTGGGCTGCCACATTGGCAGTTAGAGAGAATTTTGGGGATTTTAAAAAAAATCGTTTACAGGGGTCTAAAGTGAAATTCGCTAACATTACAGGGGTGTTATGTATTTAACCCAACATTAGACTATACAAGGGTGACACATTCTATGTCTTGTATTCAATATAAATATATGGCAAAAGGGTAATTGTACACATGATCATTATCATATAAAGGTTATGTATCACACGATATTCTCGTCACATTGGGTAGCAGTGATGTGTTGCTAAATACTGCTTATTGTTTTTTATATTAAATATGTGATATAATAATATTGGCAAAGTTACGAGAACCTACAAGATCTTATGATAAAGTACTGATAGTAAAATGGATGATTAAATTAAATATGATTTAATTTAATTATGTCTAAATAGTATTTAAATTATTTTATATATTAACACATCTAATTTATTTGATTTAATTAAATAAATGAGAAATGACAGCTGCCCCTATTTAATTACCTTGGATTGAATGGCGTGAGAATACGCAGCTCTCACGCTTTTCGAATCGAAGAGTTATTAAATAATGGAAGACCCCTAAATTTACCCTGTGCTCGAGTGTGTGAGGAAAGAAGCGTCTTGCTAAAGCCTGAGACTTACATAGCGAGGACTCGCAGTCAGTTGTGTAAAAGATTGTTTTTGTGAATGCATATGTATCATGTGTATGCATATGATCCTGTTGTTTGTACAATGTACATGTGTGAATGCTTATGCATAAAATGTTGCGTGTATGCAAATGAGTATGTATGATAACTCCAACACCTTATCTCCTTATCACCCACTGAATTTATTTAACCCTTTTGAGATATTTGCAAATCCTAGTTCGGATTGTATTTGAGGAGAGATGAAGTAATGTCTTACATAAGACTACCTGAAGAGGTTTCCTGAACAGGGTGGATCATTGACAGATGTGGCGGAGATTAGGCTTTAAACAACGCTCGGGAAGAACTGTCTTAGAGAAGACTAACTGAGAAACACCTTGAAGGAGCAAGATATATCTTAGAAAAGATTGGATAAATAGTTGCAGAATATTACCTAAAGAAGTTGAGACATGTCTTAAACAAGACTACCTAGAAAGGCTCCTAAAAGATATGAAGTATCTTGTACAAGATTACCTAGAGAGGTTTCTAAAAAGATATGGGATATCTTAAACAGGATTACCTAGAGAGGCTTATAAAAAGATGTGAGATATCTTAAACAAGATTACCTAGAGAGGCTTCTAAAAAGATATGACACGTCTTAAACAAGATTACCTAGAGAGGTTTCTAAAAAGATATGATATATCTTAAACAAGATTACCTAGAGAGGCTTCTAAAAAGATGTGAAACGTCTTAAACAAGATTATCTAGAGAGGTTTCTAAAAAGATATGAGATATCTTAAACAAGATTACCTAGAGAGGCTTCTAAAAAGATATGAGATATCTTAAACAAGATTACCTAGAGAGGCTTCTAAAAAGATATGAAATTTCTTAAACAAGATTACCTAGAGAGGCTTCGAAAAAGATATGAAACGTCTTAAACAAGACTACCTAGAAAGGATATGAGATTTCTTAAACAAGATTACCTGGAAAGGCTTCTAAAAAGATATGAAACATCTTAAACAAGATTGACCTGGAAAGGCTCTTAGACGGGAGATGATATGTCTTAAACAAGACTAACCTAGAGAGGTTCCTAGAAAGGATACGAAGTGTTTTAAACAAAATTACAAGGTTAACCTAAATATGTCTTAAACAAGATTGACATAGAAAGACTCCTAGCGATGATAAAAGGTTTCATCGAAGGCTACCTAGAAAGGTTGATAAGCGTCTTGGAGAAGACTACCTTGAAAAGTAAGAATCGAAATTGTTAAGATTAAATCGTTGAAACGATCGTATTTGCATCGTATTTGGATGATGATATCCTTTTGACTCTGGAGTGACCTGAAAAGGCGAATGTTGAATTTATGCAATGTTATGATGCATGTGTCATGTAATGAGATTCTCAAAATAAATGAGAATCATGTATGTACGACGACCCCCACTGTTGGTCGTAAATAATACAGGCGTAAGAAGGCCAATTACGCAGCAATGCTCCCCTGTCATGCCACAAACCTGATATGCACTGCCCCAGTATTTGAATTCCTGAAATATATGCCCCAGTCAATAGGATCCTTGATTGTATGCCCCTATAATCCTCGCTATTTTGCCCCTGTTTAGGAGAACCCCCTAGATGTGGTTCACCCGGTTCAGGGATCTTTATTAGCAATGATCGCCTTTGATTACCCCAATCTCCCTGATGCTAGGTATTGATTCGAATGTGAAGCAGATGCTTTTCAGAATTAGTCATGCGTCTTGGTCGTGTCCGATGGACCGCAATTCGCTGAATACTCAGAATGAGATGATATCTTCTATGAGATTACCTGAAGAGGTTCCTGGAAAGGATATGAGATTGTCTTGAGCAAGATTGTGCTTTAAACAAAGCTCAGGGAGGCACGTTTGCAAATAGGGTCAAAGAATCCCAGAGAGGATAAAGACTATTTTGAGGAATATGGTGTTTTTAACAAAACTCAGGAAAAGACATTTTGAAGAAGGTTACCCTAGAAAGGATAGGAGACTGTCTTAAAGAAGGACTGTACTTTACACAAAGTTTGACACAGTTTTTTTTTTGGAAGCATAAGAGAAGTTTGAACATGTCTGAAAAGATTGACGGACGTCTTTAAAGAGATTACCTAGAAAGGTTCCTGGAAAGGACAAGGGATTTCTTTTTAGAGAATATTACCTGAAAAGGAATATCTTAAAGAAGACTGAAAAAGTTAAGAGACGTCTTACATAAGACTACCTAGAAAAGGTTTTTTTAGAAAGGAATATGTCTTAGAGAAGACTATCTGAAAAAAAATTTGAAAATGACGAGAGACACCTAGAAAGGTTTGTGGAATGCGTCCTAAAGAAGACTATTTGAAAAAGGGCTCCTAGAAAGGATAATAGATATTTGAACATGTCTTAGAGAAGACCACATGGACAGATTAAGTGACGTTCTATAAAAGTTCCTGGAAAGGATGTGAGAGTGGTATTTGACGACATTTGATACTGAGTGACTTTTTGCAACGTGCCCCCCAGTAATGGACTTGCCCCATGGGCTATTCGGCATCTTTGAGAGATCTATGGATCTTGATTAGATTGCCCCTAGATAAATAAGATAATAACGGGCCACGCCCTGTACATACAACAGCCATTCGAGTCAGGCGTAAGAAGTACTTCTTCTTTGATGTGCTTTTAAAGCCATTGCGCCTGTTGGTAGGATTTTTTTTAGCCATTAGCCATGCCCCATGCAACTTCTCCCCGATGTTAAAACATTGGAATCTATATAGACCAGTGTGCTTTACGATGAAATTCATAAGATGCGAATGCATATGTCTGTCTTGGAAGTTTAAAAACATTTTTTTTGAGTAAAAAACAAAGTTTTTTTTGTAAGAAAGTGATATCAACTCAAAAGTTATAGTAGACCTTAAGGAGTCGGGATACCTTTTTTGTAACGGTATGCTTTCGAACTAACCATGTTTCAGTTAGAACTTTTAAAGGTTGTAACGTGGCCTGGTTCACGGTTTTAAGAAACAAAAGATATAAGGCTCAAAATTTATTTAACCCACCCCAATCTTCGTGAAGTTCTCCAGTCCTATGCTCAGTTTAACTATGCATTTAGTCTCCAAAAGAATTTGGGAATTATGACATTGACATTTATGATGGTTCAAAAACCGAAGGTTTATTTGCGAAGGCAGTCATCCTCTTTTTTGTAATATTTTCCATTTGTCGGGGATATATTGTGCCCCTTTTTTTACTTTATTATCCCCAATTTTGCCTGAACTGTTTATAAAAAATACAGTCAGCGGGATGCCCCAATTTTGCCTGAGTCTCCTTAATAGGTTTTGACTTGGCGGGCCTTGCGTTGTTTTTTCTTTTTCTTTGCGGACAATTGACTGCCAGGCTTAATTATGACGGAGAACCATCAGTGATTATGTTCAGAGGAACAATTTGAGATAATCGAGTTAACTGAACAGCTACCCTATCCCTGGTTATATTTTGAGGTTTTTTATTTTGTACGTGAAGGAAAACTCCTACTTCTTAGGCTCAACGGGGTTGACAAGGGATTAACATCCTTATATCTCCACTGTATTAGAATTGAAACAATGCATGTACATCGTCAACACGGTCTGTTCGAAAGCGTACTGTATGAGATTGCGGTATCGTTTTCGTTATTCTCCCTCTAAAGGTACATATCTTTGAACAAAAGTTGAATATCACAAATAATGAAACCAAGTAAAAACACAGTTTTGAATATAGTGAAAACACTGGGAATAAACCAAGACAAACGTAAGCAATGCATTAATGATCATTGTAAAGTACATAGCGTATATTGCAAACCAATGTTTAAACAAACTGAAAGGAAATTGCAAATGAAAACAAAAACTAATGATCTAAGAAACCCTCCTTCTAGCCACTTATAGCATTAGACTTGCGAGGCTCTTCGAACTCAATGAGCCCTTCTTCAATTAGATCTTGGATCTTGTGCTTCAACGGCCCACAATCCTCTGTATCATGACCAGGACTATCTGAATGATAAGCGCACCTAGCATGATGCTTGTATCCAGGAGCGGGGTTAGCTGGAGCTGGGTATGGAGGCAGCAGAGTTATCATGTTTTGACTGAGCAGATGTTGCAAAGCTTGAGATAGTGGCATGTGCAACGGGGTGAATGATCGTTTTGGTTTGGATCTCCAGGGGCGTTGGCCACCCTGTTGCTTTTGCTGATCCTTCTGTTGTAGTGTCGGGGTCTGACTGACCAGGATTGCTCCTACAGTGCTGGGTTCTTTCTTCCCATCATATGATTTCTTTGCTTGATAGGAACCTGAGGGTGCCCCTTGTATCTTCCCATTTTTTATCCCATTTTCAATCCTTTCACCAATGACTACTAAGTCCGAGAACCCTGAAGATATGCTTCCGACCATCTTATCATAGTATGGTCCTTGCAAAGTACTCATAAATATGTCCACCAGTTCTTTTTCCATCAAGGGAGGTTGGACTCGAGAGGCCATTTCCCTCCACCTTTGGGCATACTCCTTGAATGATCCATCCTTCTTCTGTGACATGTTTTGTAATTGCATCCGGTTAGGTGCCATGTCCATGTTGTACTTGTACTGCTTCAAGAAGGTATTAGCAAGATCATTCCAGCTTCGGATATAGGATTTCTCCAATTGCATGTACCAATCAACTGACGCTCCGCTTAAGCTTTCTTGAAAGAAATGTATCATTAGCTTTGGATCGTGGGCGTAGGCAGCCATTTTTCGCACATACATGCGCAAGTGATTCCTCGGACATGTGAGTCCTTTGTATTTCTCGAAGTCGGGAATCTTGAATTTGCGAGGGATAGTCAAGTCTGAGACCAAGCTCATTTCGAAGGTATCCACGTCGAAGACATCGTATCCTTCTACCACTTTTAGTCTCTCTTCTAGCGCCTTGATTTGCTCACTGTCTTTGGAGTCTTCCCCAGAGTTAGGAATAGACTGTTGTGTTTGAGGTGCTTGGTCTGTATTGTCCACCTCTTGCACTCCGTACTGTAGATCCAGGTACTCTTCATCCCTAGGGACATTGCTAGCAGGAATGCGAACTGTGCGGGTTGTCCCTTTCGTTTGTGGAGTGGGGACAAATCCTTCTTGGGAGGTCTCTCCTTTCTCTTGGAACTGGATAGCTCTCCTGACAGATCGGGCCTGAGATTTGTCCTTAGCTGGGCCAAAGCCTGAAACAAACCCTAGCAGCGGGTTTTCGTCATTAGGGATCTCATCCTGAACCAGGGTATCCCCATACTGAACCTCTTTTGCTTTGTCTTGTTTGTCTAGGAGGGCCTTCATGAATTCTAGCATCTGAGCCATACCTCCTTTAACCTCTTCCACGCTAACCTTTAGTTGATCCACTTCCTCACGAAGGGCGGCTTGATTCTGTTCAAGTTGATCCATTGACTTCTTCTGCTGAAACCTTGTTTGATAATATGGGCGGGATGTTAGATTATCCTTCCCAATGGTTCCTTGCTCTGGAGATAGAAGGGAAATCTTCTCTTAATGCCATGAAAATGATGTGCATGTCATGCATGATATGTATGATATTTTTTCTTTCCCTTTTTTTTTGAATAAAATATGATGCAAGAATGCTCATGATAAATGATGAATGAAAAAGAAATAATAAAAATAATGATCAACACATATATATACATATAGCACACAATCACATAAGTTCATAGGTTCGACGTAGCGGCTCTTGGGAGCCAACCATTTTATAGGGGGTTCTAGAAGGTCTCATGGGGTCGTTCGTAGCCTCCGAGACTTTTTGTCTCTTCGGATTTTAGAACAACTCATTTTATCCATGAGGTTCGAATTTTTGGGGTAGGTTCCCAGAGAGATCAGCTAAATACCTAGTCCAGCCCTCAACAAGGTCGAGCCTCGTATCAGACCTTTCCGAATATCTAACCCACTCTGAGTGGAATTATAATAAGACTCGTAGGCGATGTAATTCCCCTCTGGTCATTATTATAATTCCCACGCTTAGGCTTAACAGCAATTTACAATATCCCAACAGAATACCATAAAACAACAAATATAAAGATATTTAATTAAATTAAACGTAAATAAATAAATTGCAGATGAATGAATAAATAAAAATTTAAATATTTAAGGAAAACCTAAATTCTAAACCAAACCCTAATTTTGGCAAAACTTGCCAAACCCCAAAAAAGTTCGCCAAAACCTAAAAAGTTTGCCAAAACCTAAACCCTCTCAAGCCTTAGGAGCATAATAATTCACCGAAATAGTTATCCCCAGCAGAGTCGCCAACTGTAGCAACCTGCCCTAAAAATTAGACTTTTAGAGTCGCCACCTATTCTGAAGGGCGAATAGGAAACCCTACGTAGTACAGAGATTGGGGTAAGTTATTATAATCAGGTTGAGGGAAGGTGTTAGGCACCCTCAACCCTTTCCTATTGGCTTTGAATCTAAGGGTCAAATTTTATGGCTTAAGGTTAATAGCTAAGGAATTGAATAGGGGAAAAATTGAGATTTTAGGGAGGGGGACTCGCCTTGGTTATCCAAGTGCCTACGTATCTCCTTAGGGAGAATCAGAGTCAACGTAGTTCGGGCACAGGATTGTACGCCTTAGAATTGAATTTTGTGGTTTGAAGTTGTTTTGAAGGTATTTTGAGTTACCTTGTTATAGATTTAAAAATCACAGTATCTGTAGGGATGAAGATCCGTAGTGACGTGGTTTAGTATTATTTAGATGCTTTGGGCGTACAACCCTGATTTGATTTGGCACCGTTAGATGCGGTGACCAATGGATTCGGTCAGTATAGCTAACGGATTAAAGGCATTGCTGCTTGCTCAAATCGATAGATTGATCATCACGGGCAGCAAATTGAAGGTGTTTTGGTTAGTGAATTTTTATCTCTCGTCTAAAGCGACTGATAGCTTCAATCGGGTCGAGGAGAGAATTAATAAGAGTCTAATTAAATTATAAGTTAATCAGAATAATTTATTTCTCGTCTACTACGACTAATGGGTTTAGTCGGTTCGAGGAGAAATTAAGTCATTAATAAAACAATTGAACAAGTTTCAGAAATTTAATTAATTAGTTATAAGAAGAACAATTAACGAATTTTAGCAATTTGATTAGTTAATTATAGAAAACATTTAACAAGTTTTAGAAACTTAATTAGTTAGTTAAAAAGCAATTAGCAAATTTTAGAAATTTAATTGGTTAGTTAAAAAAGCAATTAGCAAATTTTAGAAATTAACTAAATTTATTTTATTTTGTCTCGCAGGGGGGTGTACATTGGCTAACGTTAGTAATTAGGGGGTGAGTATAGCAACAGACCTAAGCCCAATTGTTTTTTAGTCCGTCAGATTGGCTGTAGCGTAGGTGTATGGGATGTGGTGTACGCTCAAAGCCATAGCCGTTGGATCTTAATCTAAATATAATGGACGGCCTGCATATATTGGTATTGAAGCACGTGGGAAGGGGTGACACACTGGATCACGTCCAGTGATGCTGCCAAGTGTCCATAGGAGGACAAATGACATTGATCTAGCAGCTGGGGAAGTTTCTACCACAAAAAAAACAAAAAATGAGAGCCTAAGCATCCATTTGCCCAGGATCCGTTCCTCTCTCTTCATCGTTCTCTCTTCTTTCTCCCACTCAGAGACACACACCCAGAAAGATACCTCACCGTGAACCACCCTCGGCCGCTATGAACCACCCCTCCTCCGCCGTATAACCCCGGTTTTCCGATGAAGATCATCATGATCTTCATCGTTTTCAATCAAAAAGCCCAGATCCTCAAATGATCCCATGAACCCTAACCCCTAAATTAAACCCAGAACAACATCATACATGCAAGCAATAAACAACCTAAGCTAAGTGTTCGAATCGGTACCTTATGCTCTTGAATTGTTGGATCGTGTTAGCTCCGAGTCTTGCGCTGATCCCTCTCTCTCTCTCTCTCTCTCCGTTTGCAGGTAAAGGATGAAGATCCAAGGTCCCTAGGGTTCGCGTTCGTAGCTGCGCAAGGGTCTCAAAACTTCAGCAAAAAGAAAAATCCCCTCTTCTAATTCTTCTCTTTTCGTTTTATAGCCTTAGGGTTTTATATTTAAGTTAGGAAATTAGAGATTGTATTAGGTTATTTGATTTGTTTGTAGATTCATTCAGTTTTGTAATATGATCCAGATTGAATGAAAATTCTGTTCGATCCTTTTTTGATTTTGTTAAGATTCGATTCAAGATTCTTTTGATTTCATATTTGATCATGTTTTAATGCTTGATTGTGATTCGTTTGCGTTTTGTTTTGGAGATTCTGGGCCTGGGCAATACGAATTGATTTAGGGTTTGTTGTTTGGAGGAGGGCGGCGCCGTTGGAGATGGTGGAGCAAGCCTAGGGTTTGCGTGAGGGAAGGATGGAGTGAACAGTGGCCGGGTCGGTTTGACCCGGTCCACTCCATGACCCACGTGCGGCCCAGCGTGTTAGGCCCAGTCACCATTGCTTTGTGACCCAAAAACGATAAAAAGGCCAGCAACACAAAAAAACTACTAACTTCACTTAGTTCAATTAAAAATTTTTTTTGACAAGACTTAGTTCATTTAATTAAATTGCTCAATTAATCCGTAAAAAAAACTAATTAACTGATAATAACCAAATGAACATGTTAGTTAATAATATAATCTTGATAACCAATTATATTAATAATAATCATAAAACTTGATTAATCTTTAATAACCCAATATTAATTATTAAAACTAATATTTGAGGATTAATAATATTAATAAGTTTATGATTAATAATAATATACGTGGTTAAATTGTGATAAGCAAAATGGGCCTATTGGGCCCCAAAATGTCCTAAAACACATCCCTCTATTTTCTTTTTCCTAAGAAGCAAAAAGAAAGACCAAGTGCCAATTGGATTTAGAGAGATTTTGTTATTTACACCTTTTTTGTTTTAAACCAATCTATACAGGAGTTTTATAGGAGAGCGAATTTGATAATAGATATATCAGACCCTATGGCTCCTAATTTTTAACATCCTTAATAAATCGAAACGGGAATCACATCGGGTAAATTTTGGGGTATGACACCTAGATGAGATTTGTCCTTCCTACATATACGAGAATAATATGTACCCTTGATAGAGTATGATGTAAAATGCATGGTCGTGCTCAAATAAGTTAATATGAGATATTGAACTTATTTTTATTATCAAATATACTTGGTAATTAAGAAATATAATATTAGAGGGTTAAATGTACATTATCTCCATGTAATATGAGCGAATTTCAATTTATTTCCTTGTAAAAGAAATTTTTTGGATTCCCCCTTATAATGTTTATATTATGTTTCTTTGACCCCTTAGGTGACCAATCAACTATAGAATCTTCATATTTACTGACTTGGCATCCACGTGGATTTCTATTTAATTTGTTATTAATTTTTTGAAATCCACGTGAAAATTTTTATTATTCTTTAATTTATTTTTATTCATTTTTTTATTTTAATTTTTTTCATTTATTTATAGACTGATTTATATGAACTACAGTCGTCAACTTCATAAATTTTGTAGCATGGCTTTTTCAATTCCATTCTATATGAAGTGTTGAAGATAGTTTATACAATTAAAATAAATATAATTATAATTTCATGAAGTGTTAAAAATATAATTATAATTGCATAAAGGTGATTTTTATGGAGGATCTTGGTGGAGTTTGTTTTTACTGAGCTACGGATCTTTATAGTTTATGACGATGATTTTCATGGACCTTTGTTTGTAAGTTTTTGTTGTTCTCTATGATGTGGAAACAGTGGTGGATTCAAAGTAGTTACGGCTTGTTGTTGTGGTTAATATGTGTGGTTGAAAGTAAGATGGAGAGTGAAGGACAAGATGGTTTCATGGTGAGTTGTGGAGCGGTATGAAGGTTTTCTTCTTGGTGAAAAATCATAGCACAATGGGTTGTAGGTGTGTTGTTAAGATTGTATGGAGTGGTTTGTTGTTGTGGTCTGCAGTTTTGATAGAAACAAAGAGTCCCGCATCAAATTTTGTATAGAAAGTTTTAGTGTTTATATAGCACACAACAATATTAATTATTGACTTGAAAACAGATTGAGACTATATGGGCCAAAAGTGCAATACATTTTAAAATAAATTTTGGTTTAAATAAAGAAATTAAAAATAAAATAAATAAATAATTCGTCTATGAAAAAACAAAATATAAAATTAATGAAAAAAATAAAAAATATAAAAATTTCACGTGTATTTAAAAAACAATTAAAAATAACACTAAGTGGGCTGCCACATTGGCAGTTAGAGAGAATTTTGGGGATTTTAAAAAAAATCGTTTACAGGGGTCTAAAGTGAAATTCGCTAACATTACAGGGGTGTTATGTATTTAACCCAACATTAGACTATACAAGGGTGACACATTCTATGTCTTGTATTCAATATAAATATATGGCAAAAGGGTAATTGTACACATGATCATTATCATATAAAGGTTATGTATCACACGATATTCTCGTCACATTGGGTAGCAGTGATGTGTTGCTAAATACTGCTTATTGTTTTTGATATTAAATATGTGATATAATAATATTGGCAAAGTTACGAGAACCTACAAGATCTTATGATAAAGTACTGATAGTAAAATGGATGATTAAATTAAATATGATTTAATTTAATTATGTCTAAATAGTATTTAAATTATTTTATATATTAACACATCTAATTTATTTGATTTAATTAAATAAATGAGAAATGACAGTTAATTTAATTTAATTTTTATTTTATTTAATTAAAAGAGTTTAATTAAATATAAATAATATTTTATTTAATTAAAATAGTTTAGTTAAATAATATTAGACTTATTTTGGAAAAGTCCAAATCAAGAGCATTAGGTTTTAGTAGCTCTCAATAAATAAAGAAGTTATTTCCCTTGCAATCCTAATGGTCATATTTTTCTCAGAAAAGGTTAGCACTGCATTTCACTTCACACTCGCATGGACTTCATAAAGACGATAGTATTCTCCATGTTCGTGATCAAAGCTAAATCACACTTCAAGAGGTATTCCTTGACTCTTTATTTTAATGTTTGATTTGTGCCTAATAGTTTAATCAAAATTCGTTCATCGAAATTGTTCCGCTAAGATGATCAAAATTCTAAAAGACCTTTTAAATTTCTTTAGTTGTCTCCTTAATCAATTAGGTACAAGTTCTAAGCGAGATTTCACTTTTCTAATTGGCCAGGACTCCTCCTAATTGATTCGATAAAGGCCAAAATGATTTTAAAGAAGGTTTTGGAATGTATTAAGTTTGTGTGAGTGTTAGTGTGTGTGTGTGTGCGCGCGATTTACTTTAGTACTTTGAGAGCTCCTCACACTTATTACACACTATTAATCCTATAGCATTTGAATTTCTTTGCACCGAATATTGGAACCTTCTAGCTTCTATTTTTGATTTACTTTAATTTTTTTCTTCCTTGATGATGGTCATTGAATTGGTCAAAAAGTACATGTATATGAGTTCTGCCTCTAAAGACAGTAAGACCAAGATGCCTTAGTAGGTTTATAATACAATATGGTGGCTAGGGTTTTCCCACGACGGCGAGAAGTCCTGTAAGGTGGTGTTTTGAGGTATTTTAGGAGTCATGCTCATGTGAGGTGATTGGATTTTCGGTGAGGCAAGCGTGTCGTTATGGTCAGTCGTGTGTAAAGACTGTGTGGAGATGTTTTTATAGAGGCCTCTAGAGCCTAGGCTTTTCTTCGAAAAATTTCACCGCCCACTCATTTATTGACCTTGACTTTCTCTATGTTCAAGAAGCGTCTTATCCCACGTTTCCCATGTCGAGGCGATAGAAAAATCACGGGGGTGAGGCGATACCTCCCTTTGGGTGACATTCTATCGTCGCCTCTTCTAGGACAGTCTGAAGGCATCGCCCTAAGCGAGAACTTTAGCAAATATAACACTATTTAGTCCCTTGAGCACAAGGCCTTTGTTAGGAGACAAAGTGTCATACCCCAAAATTTGCCCAACGTATTCATTCATATTTCAATCCATCTGACTTTCAGATGCTCAAAAACGCACAAGAAAGAAGCATGCAGTCTCTATCCTAAACAACAGCCTCTGAATTAGGGTTTCATAGGAGAAAGTCAACTGAACTTTGACCAGCCATAACTTCAACATGGAATATCAAAAATTTCCCATCCAAAGCTCATTTTGAAGGAAATTGAATTCTCTACAACTTTGTATCTCACATGCCAAGGCTAGAAATGCTTCATTTGAGAGAAATGGGTCAAAAGATTAGAGGTCCTCCGAAAAGGTCAACAAAAACATCTTTTGGGTTAAAGCTCATAACTTGCAAATGGAAAACTCAATTGAGATGAAACCAAAAGGTTTATTTAGAGGACATCTTGGGCTTTCTAAAAAGTCATAGAACAAGATCATATGACAAAAATTGAGGGAGATATGCACTCTTAAACTTGGCCAAAAATTGAGAAAATGCATGAAGAACTAAGTGAGGGATTTTGGTATTTTTAAGTATTAGGCCATAACTATTGGGCTATCTACGAAATCTTAAGCCCAAAGGGAGTTCATTGACCATATATTATTATTTTCATGATATTATTTTGTTTATATTTGATTTTAATCATTTAATTTCAAATAAATTTGAATAAATCATCAAAAAATAATAATATATAATCATTTTTTTTTCTCGAGTAAATTTGATTTAAAGGCCATGATTTAAGAAGATATGTGCAAAATAATAGGAGAATCAAAAATAGAAGTGATTGGTGCAATATGGAATCAAATAATTTCTCAATATTTTTCCACCAATTAAGAGATATTTCTATTCAATTTCTAAACCTAATTCAAGGCCTATATATATGCTGAGTATTCTCACATACAAGGGGACGAAATTAGGAGAAAGGAGGCCCGGCATGATGAGGTTTCAAAGGAGAAAAATCTCAAAAAAGAGGAGCACATTCAAAACTCCTCCTCAGCAGACTTCAGCCACTCTCAATCGTTCAAATCGATACCTGAGGCGTCTTGGGACACAAACCAATCATTGTTGAGGCTGGAGACTCTCTAAATCACCCTCTTTCAAGTTGCACCGGTTGTGAGAATTTTCATGTTTTCAAATTCTCATGTTACACGATATCTATCGCATTCATGCATATATTAATGATCATAACAATGTTTAAGGTTGGTATTATCCATCGTTTCTGAGTTTTGGCCCAGGAATGAAGACCCGCCATGGTTAGGGCACAAAGGTCCTGGCGTCGTCGTATTCATATTTCCCGGCCGTTTCAGCGCAAACCAATACGTCCAATGGATTCGCAGCCCTTGATTTATGTGAACTGGGTGTTTTATTTTCACGTTTTGATGATTTTTGCAGGTTATGGTCGTCTAATCCGTCGGAGAAGACAGCCGGATACGCACCGGCGGCGGCTCTGCTTCGCTGAGAAAAGTGAACCGAGGACGTGGCATTGCTGCGTGAATTCATTGGCCAGTCAAAGTCTCCCATCTCTCTCCCCATGCGTGAAAGCCTCTCAATGGCCGGTCAAACATTCCAAGTCCTCTCCTGGAATGCTATTGGTTCAGCAGTGACACCAGGGGCCCACTTTAGATAAGTCTTTGATTTGAACAATTATCACATTTGTTTTCTTATCTATCATACCTTTTCCATTCCTTGGCCAGCGTAAAACAATTGACTGAGTGGTGAAGCGCCTTTGAGATTTCATCCAAAACCTGGGTTCGATCCCCAGGTGTGACCATTTTATTTTTTTTATTTTTTTTTTTTTTCAAATCATTTACACACCAATCCTACACGCGTACACCATAAAAATCCATGATACGCCCTCACTCATCATCCATCAGATCACTACTGGGCTAGATCTGACGCTCCAGAGACGCACGTGCATGATGCATCTTCAAGGCTCATCCACACTGGATCAAAGCTAAGTAATCTTTTAATTAATTATTTATCCTTTTATTACATATATTTTCTTTTTATTATTTTCTTTTCTTTTCCTTTCTACCTTATTTATATTAACAAAATTATCTTTTAATTAAATATTTTATTTATTAAAATGACTATTTAACTTATTTAATCGAACGTTCGATTATTTTTTATGATATATACTACCTCCGTTCCTTTTTATAAGAGACAATTCATTTTTTAGGTTCATTAAATAATCAATGTATCTAGTTTATAAATAGACCAAATACATTAGTTATTGAATGAACCTAAAAAATGAATTTTCTCTTATAAAAAGGAACGGAGGTAGTATTAATTTAGTCACTTTACATGTTTAACCCATGACTTTAAACCCTGATTTTATTTTAACATGGTAACTAATCACTGTATTAACTGTTGAACCCTAAATAAGGGTTTACGAAGAAAATGCCCTACACTCAAAACCTTTGCTTTTCGCATTCCTTTTCAGGATTAATCGAAAATCTTCCGACTATGCGCCACGCCCTTCATAAAGCTAAGTTTTCTAATTTTTTCTGTTTAAATATTATTTTATTTTATTTTATTTTTGTTTTGCCTTTTAATAAGGTTTGCCTCGAATAGTCAATACACTCATTACTCTCTTTTTCTTTTGTCAACTCTTTAATGGTCAGAGTCAAGGCTTCACGCTCAAGGCAAACCTCTGCCTATCAACCTTCATCAATCGAGGCTAAAGGTTTGTCAAGTTGCCAAGGCTACGAGTTTGGTAACCCTAAACCCTAATCTTGATATTTTTCTGTGTTCATTATTACTTATGTCAAACCCTATCAAGGGATCCGCTGGTTTCTTATTCCCTTCCCCCACTATCATGTAACTGTTTACTGGTTGTATTGTTTGGCCTTGAAGGCACTTAAATTATATTATTATATTATTATTGTGTGGTTAGTAATGTAGGGAGTGACAAGATTAATTAATCAAACGTTAGATCACTAACAAGATAAAATATTCGAATACAACCACGTGATTGTTGCACCCACACACCTTTAGGGTAATCCCTCTGGTTGCCTTTGTTGCCTGTTGCCTTGTTGCCTTTAAGTGTACTAAATAGTCAAAGTCCCTCGATTCCGAGGATACCTAAAGCAAAACAAAATGTTGCCCTAAGTTCATTATCATCAATTCTGCCCCTCGAAGCTGCCTCGGTAAAAACATGATGATTGTCCCAATTGCTAAGGTATCCTCGCATGATGCCTAAAAAGATTAATGACTATTATATCCTTCCCTTAGACTACCTGCCCTCTTTATGGCATGGGACAGTCTTATGGCGAACGATTACTCGATGACCCTTAAACATCCAATTGAAAGACTTCCTGCCCTTTATGGCATGGATAGATCCTTTCGCCTCGAAAAGCTAAAAGAACGAATTTTCAAACTTAGGGTAGTTGCTACTAATTGCTCGCTCTTTTCAAATTCAAATTAAAAATACTTTTCCAACTCAATTTCAAATACTTTCAAAACAAGGCTACGCTTATTTACAAGCTAAAGTCCTTGGACAAAGTTTTTACTTTTTACACACTGCTCTTTTCAAACAAATCAAACAAACAAAGTGAGCTAAGCAATTAAGAGCCCATGGATAACCATGGATGCAAAGGGTGCCTTACACCTTCCCTTTGTATAACTTACCCCCCGAACTCAAAATCTTTTTAAAAGGTCTTTTCCTGTTCTTTTAGCCTTTTCTAAAATTGGATAAAATAAAAGTCGGTGGCGACTCTTGCTTACCGCAACATTTTCAAAAAGTCAGTTCACCGTATTACAGAACTGGCGACTCTGCTGGGGACGCTTTCGAATAAAAGAGGGGTTACCTTAAAGCTAGGATCACTTTAAATTGTTTGATTTGTTTGCTTTATTCTTAAAGGTTGTTTTGGGAATATTACTTGTGTGAAAGATCCTAACCCGAATCTGAGTACCTTAGGTAAATGGCATGAGATCAAGGAGACTGCACAGCGTATACTGATGTGGTTGATATGATGGTCATCGTTAGTGTGACACATTGGTTTGTCCTGGTGTTCCTTGGGATCCGACTCGAGGAAACACTTGGCTGCTGCGTGGTGTCATCAAGCACTAATTTGCCCCTAGAACCCTAGTGGAACTTGACTTTAGCCTATTAGGAAGTAGCGAGATGGCTGGCTTTGGTTCCGACTGAAGTTGGTTGATACTCGAAGCTACACTCATATGGACTGGACTTTCGGGACCTTCTCGGTTGGTGATTTGATTACCGAACTGAGATAAGCGCCTTCGAGAAAGGTCAATGATATGAGCTCCCTAGAACCCGATCTTTATATAGGACAGGTTGAACCAACTAAACTTCAGTGGGGAGGGTACTTACATACGAACTTCAAGCAAGCCTCTAAACCTAAGGGCACTTGTGTGACTTGTTTGTGTTTGCTACTAACCTCTGTTTCCTTGCAGGTTTTTGTTTGCCCTCACTATTCTATGTCGTGCCTAATGAGCTACATTCACATAACATACTAACTGTTGTTTCCTTGTAGGTTTTGTTGAAGGACGTGTTTACCCTTACTATATCACACTATGTCTAATGCATTGCATCTGCATGACATCATAACATCATAACTAACCCTTTCAAGGATCCTAGGGATTTAGGGCGCACAATTTCAGGTACTCTTATCAAGGACTAAATTCCTATCAAGGGGCAAGAGGATTAATTTTCCTCTAGCCACATACCTTCCGATTCAAAGGTGTAGCACCTAACAAGGGGCAAGAGGATTTACTTTCCTCTAGCCATGTACCTTCAAATTCAGAAGTTCCCGAATTCGATATGGTTCCGCCATAACAATCATTCCTCTCAGATATGATCGAGCTGGAGATTCATCCTGACAAGCCTTTTTACATTCCAAAACTTCGTCAAATAACTCATCGACTCTAACAAGCAAGCATTCCCTATCAGATATGGTCTAATGTATGACCCGTTCCGGTATCTTCAGTCAGATATGGTCTAGTGTATGACTCGTTCTGGCATTATTCATCAGATATGGTTTAATGTATGACTCGTTCTGGTATTCCCCTTTAGATATGGTTTAATGAATAACTCGTTCTGATATCCTTCCTCAGATATGGTCCAATGTATGACTCGTTCTGACATTCCAACAGATATGGTCTAATATACGACTCGTTCTGCTATTCCTCAACAAAAATAGTCTAACGTATGGCTCGTTCTGATATTCCTCCTCAGATATGGTCTAATGTACGACCCGTTCTGGCATACCTTTTCAGATATGGTTTAATGAATAACTCGTTCTGATATCCTACGCCAGATACATTCCGGAAGCTCGGACCCCGGATACTCTGAATCTCTACACCAGTTCCACAACAACAAAGAAAGCCAGACGTACCCAAGCGTCAATTCACCGAGATCAATATGTCATTCGCTCAAGCATTACAACATCTATTGAAGATCAAATTGATTACTCTGAGGGATGCTCCTAAGAATTCTAACACCTCCACTCCTGGCTATAAGCTCAATACGAGGTGCTCGTACCATTCCAACATTCCTGGACATTACACAAACAATTCCTGGACATTACACAAACAATTCCTGGACATTACAAAAAACAATTGTTGGACATTAAAGAATAAGATTCAAGATCTGATGAATGACGGAGAAATCAAATTCGACCCTCCTGAAACACCTGTGGTGATCACCGCTCTTATGCCTAGCCATGACAAGACTGATTGAGGCCTAGACGGACGAACTTCTGGATCATTAGATCTACTTTCATTTGCATATTTCTCTTCTGTTTGTTTAAACATTTCAATCATGATAGACATTATCTGTTTTAATAATCATCATCAGTGCATTGCATATGTTTGTCTTGAATAAATTATTTCGCTATCACTCATTTTAAATTATGTCTTTACCTTGCATATGTTTTTGTGATATTCAACTCCTGCTAAGGTGTAAGCCTCTTGAGGGAGGATGACGAAAACGATACCGCAACCTTATACAGTATGCTTTTGAACGGATTATGTTGACGATGTACAGGCATTGTTTCAATTCCTAAACAGTGGAGATATAAGGATGTTAATCCCTCGTTAACCCCTTTGAGCCTAAGAAGTAGAAGTTTCTTTCTTAATTAAAACCCTTGATCATAACCTGGGGCAGGGTAGTTCTCAGTTAATTTGGCTGTGCATTCTATTTTAAGAGAATCATTCAGCACACTTTTCAACAAAGGTTTTCAATCATAAACGTTCAACCACACACATCAAAGAAGTGTTGGAGATGTCAATCAAAAGACAATGATGGTTCATCAATCATCAAACAAGGCAGTCAATATCTTTCAAAAAGGAAAAAAAAATAAAAAACATATATACAAAGAAAAGCCTGCTAAGTCAAAAAATCAAAAAAATTGACTTAGGCAAAAATCAAGGCGTCCCGCTGACTGTAAGCTCAAAAGAGACAGTTCAGGCAAAAGTTAAGGATATCAAAAAGATGAAAAAAGAAGTCAATAAATTCTTGAACAACTCAAAGTTGTGACTACCAAAAGGAAGAAGTGACTGCCATCTCAAAAGTTCTTTGCTTGTGAACCATCATCATTATCAAAGGTGCAAATCCAAAAGTCTCTTGGAACCTGAATGCATAAGTCGAATTAACTGAGCTTAGGACTGAAGATCATCACGAAGAAGGGTGGGTACGATCAAATTTTGAGCCTTTATATTTTGTTTCTTAAAACCATGAACCAAGCCACGTTACAACCCTTAAAAGTCCTAACTGAAGCATGGTTAGTTCGAAAGCATACTGTCACCGAAAATGTATCCCAACTCCTTAAGGTTTACTACAAATGTTAAGTTGATATCCTGTTTTTTACAAACATCATGTTTTTATAAATATCATGATTTTACATCTCCAGTTTTAATGTTTTTCAAAAACTCAAGACAGACGTATGCATTGCATCTCATGAATTCATTATTAAACATATTCTGCTACATAATTTCAAAATGTTAGCATCAGAATAAACTTGCACAGGGTATGGCTAATGACTGAAGGTTATCCCGACAAACAAAATTACTCTAAGAAGTCATGTCTCTTACGTATACAAGGGGCATGACATGTTTTGTCCAATCAATCTGGGGCAATCAAGTCAAGATTTCGAGAATCTCCCATGGATAATCGAACAATCAGGGGCATGCATCCAAGTATATCTAAAGCTACTCCCCAATCAACGTGAGACATTGTCATGAGCCTATGATTACTGGGGGCATATCGCCCATAGTAAACATCTCTTAAAGTCCTCGCGAGGCGAATATGTCCAAAGTTCCTGCTAGCTGGGGCAAATCTATGCAAGTCCAGTTCAACATCTTGATCAATACTCAGTGGCGTGTCCTGAATCAAAAGGTAGTTACTATAATACTGGGGGCAATGTTCAAGACATCCACATCTCCCCACAGTTCCACGTTCATAAGATCATATCCCCACAGAGTAATCATTAAGAAGATATCTTCAAACATACTCGTCTCGACAAAGACATGGCTCCCCAAAAGAGCTTACATCTTCAACACTACCGGTCATCCAACATGTTGCTCTTCCCCAACATGGCTTACTAATGTCATTCATCCCCAAACAGAAATCACGAAATCCCCAGCTGAGCATCCTCAAGACAAGATCCAACATCAAAATCACAATGACATGGAGATCCACCTTCTCAATCGAGATGTGTCAAATAGCATAAAACATAGTCATACGTCATAAAACATAAACATATTCATACACCGCATACATTTCATACAAAGTTTCTCACTCTGAGGGACTCATTACACCATACATCATACAATTGCATACACGTTCACACATAATACATAAAGCATCGCGACAAGTGCGTACATAACATGCTAGGTTCTCATTTATTTTGAGAATCCCGTCACATAAACGCATTACATGCATCATGACATGGCATAAAAAAAAAACTAACTTTGCCTTTTTCAGGTTACTACTGCAATCAAATAAACAACTTCGAAACATTTCAGATTTAAGTCGATACCTTTGACGGTTCCTTAATGATCAACATTTCAGATCTAAGTCGATACCTTTGACGGTTCCTTAATGATCTACCTTTGGAGTTAAGTCGATACCTTGACGGTTCCTTAATGATCCACCTGCATATCTAAGTCGATACCTTTGACGGTGCCTTAATGATATGCTTCAGATTTAAGTCGATACCTTTGACGGTTCCTTAATGATCAACATTTTCAGATCTAAGTCGATACCTTTGACGGTTCCTTAATGATCTACCTTTGGAGTTAAGTCGATACCTTTGACGGTTCCTTAACAATCTACCTTCATATCTGAGTCGATACCTTTGACGGTGCCTCAGTGATATGCTTCGAATTTAAGTCGATACCTTTGACGGTTCCTTAAATAAACCAATTCAGACTTGAGTCGATACCTCAGACGGTTCCTCAACATTCAAAGACTAAAAACAGAAACCTCGCAACAATCAATACTCCAACAACATCCGGATGGCATCTTTAAGCCCATCTCCGACAAAAGTCCCTACTCCAGCTAGGGCAAATTTCTTGGTATTCTAGTGTTCAATCATCTTCCACCTTCAGATACCGACTGGCACACAAACCACTCTACATCCTCAGGTATAAGAAGATTGAACAGGGGCAGCTGTCATACCCCAAAATTTGCCCAACGTATTCATTCATATTTCAATCCATCTGACTTTCAGATGCTCAAAAACGCACAAGAAAGAAGCATGCAGTCTCTATCCTAAACAACAGCCTCTGAATTAGGGTTTCATAGGAGAAAGTCAACTGAACTTTGACCAGCCATAACTTCAACATGGAATATCAAAAATTTCTCATCCAAAGCTCATTTTGAAGGAAATTGAATTCTCTACAACTTTGTATCTCACATGCCAAGGCTAGAAATGCTTCATTTGAGAGAAATGGGTCAAAAGATTAGAGGTCCTCCGAAAAGGTCAACAAAAACATCTTTTGGGTTAAAGCTCATAACTTGCAAATGGAAAACTCAATTGAGATGAAACCAAAAGGTTTATTTAGAGGACATCTTGGGCTTTCTAAAAAGTCATAGAACAAGATCATATGACAAAAATTGAGGGAGATATGCACTCTTAAACTTGGCCAAAAATTGAGAAAATGCATGAAGAACTAAGTGAGGGATTTTGGTATTTTTAAGTATTAGGCCATAACTATTGGGCTATCTACGAAATCTTAAGCCCAAAGGGAGTTCATTGACCATATATTATTATTTTCATGATATTATTTTGTTTATATTTGATTTTAATCATTTAATTTCAAATAAATTTGAATAAATCATCAAAAAATAATAATATATAATCATTTTTTTTTCTCGAGTAAATTTGATTTAAAGGCCATGATTTAAGAAGATATGTGCAAAATAATAGGAGAATCAAAAATAGAAGTGATTGGTGCAATATGGAATCAAATAATTTCTCAATATTTTTCCACCAATTAAGATATATTTCTATTCAATTTCTAAACCTAATTCAAGGCCTATATATATGCTGAGTATTCTCACATACAAGGGGACGAAATTAGGAGAAAGGAGGCCCGGCATGATGAGGTTTCAAAGGAGAAAAATCTCAAAAAAGAGGAGCACATTCAAAACTCCTCCTCAGCAGACTTCAGCCACTCTCAATCGTTCAAATCGATACCTGAGGCGTCTTGGGACACAAACCAATCATTGTTGAGGCTGGAGACTCTCTAAATCACCCTCTTTCAAGTTGCACCGGTTGTGAGAATTTTCATGTTTTCAAATTCTCATGTTACACGATATCTATCGCATTCATGCATATATTAATGATCATAACAATGTTTAAGGTTGGTATTATCCATCGTTTCTGAGTTTTGGCCCAGGAATGAAGACCCGCCATGGTTAGGGCACAAAGGTCCTGGCGTCGTCGTATTCATATTTCCCGGCCGTTTCAGCGCAAACCAATACGTCCAATGGATTCGCAGCCCTTGATTTATGTGAACTGGGTGTTTTCTTTTCACGTTTTGATGATTTTTGCAGGTTATGGTCGTCTAATCCGTCGGAGAAGACAGCCGGATACGCACCGGCGGCGGCTCTGCTTCGCTGAGAAAAGTGAACCGAGGACGTGGCATTGCTGCGTGAATTCATTGGCCAGTCAAAGTCTCCCATCTCTCTCCCCATGCGTGAAAGCCTCTCAATGGCCGGTCAAACATTCCAAGTCCTCTCCTGGAATGCTATTGGTTCAGCAGTGACACCAGGGGCCCACTTTAGATAAGTCTTTGATTTGAACAATTATCACATTTGTTTTCTTATCTATCATACCTTTTCCATTCCTTGGCCAGCGTAAAACAATTGACTGAGTGGTGAAGCGCCTTTGAGATTTCATCCAAAACCTGGGTTCGATCCCCAGGTGTGACCATTTTATTTTTTTATTTTTTTTTTTTTTTTGCAAATCATTTACACACCAATCCTACACGCGTACACCATAAAAATCCATGATACGCCCTCACTCATCAGCCATCAGATCACTACTGGGCTAGATCTGACGCTCCAGAGACGCACGTGCATGATGCATCTTCAAGGCTCATCCACACTGGATCAAAGCTAAGTAATCTTTTAATTAATTATTTATCCTTTTATTACATATATTTTCTTTTTATTATTTTCTTTTCTTTTCCTTTCTACCTTATTTATATTAACAAAATTATCTTTTAATTAAATATTTTATTTATTAAAATGACTATTTAACTTATTTAATCGAACGTTCGATTATTTTTTATGATATATATTAATTTAGTCACTTTACATGTTTAACCCATGACTTTAAACCCTGATTTTATTTTAACATGGTAACTAATCACTGTATTAACTGTTGAACCCTAAATAAGGGTTTACGAAGAAAATGCCCTACACTCAAAACCTTTGCTTTTCGCATTCCTTTTCAGGATTAATCGAAAATCTTCCGACTATGCGCCACGCCCTTCATAAAGCTAAGTTTTCTAATTTTTTCTGTTTAAATATTATTTTATTTTATTTTATTTTTGTTTTGCCTTTTAATAAGGTTTGCCTCGAATAGTCAATACACTCATTACTCTCTTTTTCTTTTGTCAACTCTTTAATGGTCAGAGTCAAGGCTTCACGCTCAAGGCAAACCTCTGCCTATCAACCTTCATCAATCGAGGCTAAAGGTTTGTCAAGTTGCCAAGGCTACGAGTTTGGTAACCCTAAACCCTAATCTTGATATTTTTCTGTGTTCATTATTACTTATGTCAAACCCTATCAAGGGATCCGCTGGTTTCTTATTCCCTTCCCCCACTATCATGTAACTGTTTACTGGTTGTATTGTTTGGCCTTGAAGGCACTTAAATTATATTATTATATTATTATTGTGTGGTTAGTAATGTAGGGAGTGACAAGATTAATTAATCAAACGTTAGATCACTAACAAGATAAAATATTCGAATACAACCACGTGATTGTTGCACCCACACACCTTTAGGGTAATCCCTCTGGTTGCCTTTGTTGCCTGTTGCCTTGTTGCCTTTAAGTGTACTAAATAGTCAAAGTCCCTCGATTTCGAGGATACCTAAAGCAAAACAAAATGTTGCCCTAAGTTCATTATCATCAATTCTGCCCCTCGAAGCTGCCTCGGTAAAAACATGATGATTGTCCCAATTGCTAAGGTATCCTCGCATGATGCCTAAAAAGATTAATGACTATTATATCCTTCCCTTAGACTACCTGCCCTCTTTATGGCATGGGACAGTCTTATGGCGAACGATTACTCGATGACCCTTAAACATCCAATTGAAAGACTTCCTGCCCTTTATGGCATGGATAGATCCTTTCGCCTCGAAAAGCTAAAAGAACGAATTTTCAAACTTAGGGTAGTTGCTACTAATTGCTCGCTCTTTTCAAATTCAAATTAAAAATACTTTTCCAACTCAATTTCAAATACTTTCAAAACAAGGCTACGCTTATTTACAAGCTAAAGTCCTTGGACAAAGTTTTTACTTTTTACACACTGCTTTTTTCAAACAAATCAAACAAACAAAGTGAGCTAAGCAATTAAGAGCCCATGGATAACCATGGATGCAAAGGGTGCCTTACACCTTCCCTTTGTATAACTTACCCCCCGAACTCAAAATCTTTTTAAAAGGTCTTTTCCTGTTCTTTTAGCCTTTCCTAAAATTGGATAAAATAAAAGTCGGTGGCGACTCTTGCTTACCGCAACATTTTCAAAAAGTCAGTTCACCGTATTACACAAAGTTTTTTCTACTTATGGCTTATGGGAGTATCCCGAGAACCGGTACTTCCTCCTGTGAAATCTTAGCTATCACAGGAAATCCAGTTCTTTAGAAATAGCAATGTGTAATCTGGATGAAGAGACACTAAGTCCCTCAAGTAAAACTTGTTATTAATTCTCTCAAGCTGGATATATGTCGCGCCTCTTAGGCGTGATTCTAGAGCCTTATCCCGCATGAGGAAACATTAAGTCCCTAAGGCGAGAATGTAGTTAGCCTGGATAATCTAAGTCTTTCGGGCAGAATTGTATATAGTCAGGCTAATGAAACTTTAAGTCCCTCAGACAGGATGTTTTACCTACATGAGCGCCACTGAGCCCACAAGCAAGATTTGTTATCAAGTCTCTCAAGCTAGATATTTGTCGCGCACCTTAGGAGTGATTCTTGAGTCTTGTCCTGCCCGAGGAGACACTAAGTCCCTTGGGCAAGAGTTTAGTTATCCCAGAGAATCTAAGTCTTTCATGCAAAATTGAATATAGTCCGGCTGATGAGACCTTAAGTCCTTAGGCGATGCATTTTACCTACTTGAGCGAGACTTCCACCGAGCCCTTAGGCAAAACTTGTTATCAAGTCTCGAAGGTTGGATATTTATCGCACCTGTCAGGAGTGATTCTGGAGTATTGTCCCGCCTGCGGTGCGGAGACACTAAGTCCCTCAAATGAGAGTTTAGTTAGCTTGTAGAAGCTAAGTCTTTCTGGAAGAGTTGTATATATCTCGGCTGATGAGTCCTTAAGTCCCTTAAGCGAGACGTTTTACCTACTTGGGCAGGACTTCTACCGAGTCCTTAGACAAGACTTGTTATCAAGTCTCTCAAACTGGATATATGTCATGCCTCTTACGCGTGATTCTTGAGTCTTGTCCTGCCTGAGGCATGTCAGGTCATAGTTAAACCCCTCAATTCAAGACACTCAACACTATGCCATTCCACCTAAAGAAAGGAAATTCTCGAAGAAAAGACTGGGATCTCTGGGAAGAACGATCTATCACCCCAACTTACAAAAAATCATATACCGACACTACTAACTAAGTCGCAAATGACAAACAAGTGTGAAGTCAACTCAACAAAAACATCGTAAATAGGACACAAGGTAAGACCAAGGTCCAGAATTACTTTTCTCTTGAATAAATTCTCTCTAGAAGAGGACATATCAAGAAGTTTTCAAAAGAAAACAATCACCTTAGACGGTGCCTAGCTACTCCAATGGGAGAGAAAATTTGTCTATGGATAAGGATTGACTTGAGAATATTGAAGTAACCAGAAGAAAATGATAAGGAGAGGACACCAAGAAAGTGTCATCCCTAACAAACTTTCAAATCCACTTATCTATGTCCAATAAAAAAATATTCACTCAAATGTCTAAGAGGAATTCAGCAACAATTGGTTCCTCAAGAACAAAGAAATGCCTTTTCCACCTGAAGTATCAAATGAGAGTTTCATCTATCCACCTCCCTACCTCTCCCACACTTCCCTCAAAATAATCAGTGACCATAAATTGTCTATGAAACTTATCCTTAATATACTCACAATCCAATGGTCAAACAAAAAAGACATATGAAACCATAATTCGACCTTTCTAGTGATATCATCCACAAATTACACTCAAGGGTCTTCCTGTTTAGAACAAAGAAGGAAACACATTTCCATCGTGAGGAAGAATTCCAGAAGCTCGAGTCTTTATCACCTCTTAATAAAAAGACAATAGCAGCACCATAGTGGGCGGTCAGAATATCACTCCAAAAACCAAAGGCACCCAAAATAAGACGCCACCACCACTTAACCAAAAGAACTAAGTTGACAAAACGTAGATCTCTAATCTCTAAGTCACCTTTACTCTTAGACTTACACACATCGACCCAACTGATCGAAGGAATTTTAGAATCACCCTTAACTCCTCCCCACAAAAACCTTCTTTAAATTTGAACTATTTTCCTCCAAACCTTTATAAGAATTTTCAGAAATGACACAAGAAAATAGAGATAGCATTAAGCACCGACAGAATTAAGCAACTAGTTTGATATATAAGATTAAGACTATATTTACCTAATATTTTCTTGAGTAGACACCAATATGTAACTAGTTTGAGATATAACATTAAGACTATATGACTCACTCAAAAATGTCACGTGTATTAGATTAATAAAGCTGCATGTAGCAATTACATACATTCTCACATTAAAATTGTACTCCTTTTTTTACCAATCTTAAAAAAAGCTTCCTCAAATGATATTTTTACAGCTCAGATGAAAATTCTAAAATCACTGAACAAGAACTTTTCTTAAATGAAAGTACCTTCTCTTGAGCTTCCTGGGAACAGAGGCAAAAATTAATCCTCTCCAATACCTGACCATTTTCTAAAATATATTTGGCAATACTTAACCCTCGCTCATGACCAACAGATTTTTTAAACTTCAGCACTTTAAGAGTAAATAGCAAACAATGAGGCACAGTTGCAAAATTCATCAGCATTCCATCAAAATATATCACCTGAAGATCAGAAAAAGAAAAAGAAAAAGTAGATTTTTTGAAACCATAAGACCTTATACATTACGTTCTTTTTTAATTATAGAAATTAAGAAAATGCAGACCTTTAAAACTAAAGTCTTGAGGCAGGGTGTCTTTAGGAGTATGCTTAATAAATATTCGCAGCCAACAAAGTTTAATTCTAGATAACTCAACAGTCCAAATGGAGGAATAGCTGCAAAAGGATCTTTCGATCCTGCAAGGATGAACTACAAATATTGTACAATTGTTCGTGTTAGGACAGTATATTGAGATCGTATCCCTGAGACAGTAAATTTAATGAAAAATTACACAGTTCTCAACTATAACAGGAACAAAGGCATGCTCATAACCTTATCCTAACATCAATACTTCTTGAAAACGTACTCATTGAAAACAAAGGCTGAGGCAAGAAAAGTAGAAAACATACCTGCTTAATGCAAACACACAGCTTTAGACTTTCTGGGTTAATACTGAGAAGTTTACAAACATAC
Source organism: Vicia villosa (assembly GCF_029867415.1). Taxonomy (NCBI): domain Eukaryota; kingdom Viridiplantae; phylum Streptophyta; class Magnoliopsida; order Fabales; family Fabaceae; genus Vicia; species Vicia villosa. The sequence continues at coordinate 179,385 of NW_026705276.1, read as the reverse complement.
ATCTCAATTTCTTGCACACTCTTCTTATTATTATATAGAGTAATATCAGCAGATGCTAAACTGTCTGTATCTAACAAAATGGTATCCAATACAAAACCAGAATAACAAAATTTTGTAAGCCGTGGAGCATAAAACTTAATTTCAACATGTGAATCACGAGAGTTAGAAGTATACTTTATTGAAACCACTTCAAGTAGAGGGACTTGTAAAGTGACACTCTTCACACCTGACCAAGAACAATCTAATGTCTCATACTTTCTGAGAGCTGGGAAATTAAGTGTCAACGTTTCGGACTCATTAGAGGAGTCCCAAGTAATTTTAGTTCTAGACAACTTCAGGATCGTTAGGGATGACAGACAAACGAAGGAAGAAACTGTGATGGCAAACCTATTCAGCACCAATTCCTCTAAGTACCGGCATTTATAAAAGGCATCCGAGGAAACTGCAAGTTCATTCTGCAGATTGACACAAAGCTTTTTGATTCTCAAATTTAAAACCACTGATATCCACTTCTTAATACAAGAAGCATCGTAAGTATCTAATAATGCAAGAGAAACACTTTGGAAGCCTCCACTATTCCAATGAAGCAGTGCCCTATCTACAAAAGCTATAAAGCTTTTTTTCCTTATCGTTTTAAAGTCTCTGTCATCAAAATTTAGTCCAGTGATAAATGTCACGAGACACATCCACCTCTTTGACAAAACACTGGTATGAATTGCTTCCTTAGTCGGAAGAAAAGAAAGAATGTGGCCAATAACGTGGTCAGGTAGGTTGCTTGTCAAGTCTTGACCCTCCTTGTTGGATTTTTGCCTCTTAGAAAGCTTATGCTTACGTCTACCAAACGCCTCAATGGCAATGGAGTCCATTTTTACAGCAACTTCCTATGAAGACAATTAGATGCATTGTAAAGCTCTATATATTTCACACATCATTTTTCAAAAATTGAAGCAATTCTTCAAATGCACAATGACATGACTTTGAGGCAAAAATGCATAATTAAAAATAAGTGGGACATAAAAGATATTACATGCTCATTTGTCCAATCCATCCAAAGGTAGAATATTAATTTCTATTGAAATGAAAAACAAAATAACTGATTTTTGACTCTACCTTGAATACAGGGCACTTCCAAGGAAGCGCATGTACTCAACAAATATCAATCCAGGTTTTGAGGTACAGGGGCTTTCCAATCTTCATGGTTGAATCACGGACAATCAACAACGGTAGCTTTGAGTGCAGTCACCAATTGAGGAAGAATGATGGTGATTAGAATAGAGCGCAGAACTCGAAGGCCAGAAGCTGAAACAAAATCAAAACCAACGTCATCAACTCGGTCTATATATTGTCACCGGTCAAACCAATGAGTAACTAATCCAACCCGTGAGTCTCAGGTTGAAACGCATGAACCAATATATACTAAAAAGAGTTGAATGAACATACATTGTCGTTGTCGGTGTAAAATAGTTTTACACTGACATCCAAATGGGGAGGTCACCATTTTTTCATTTCAGACTAACAATTTCAAATCAAATTATCCTTACAAAAGGGGCATAGCAAAATACAAAAAAAATAAAAATAACAAAAAGCTGACACTGCACTATAAAATTATTCAGAAAAATTCAAAAAACAAATCAACACTAGTACTAGAAGTAGTACCATACTGCACATAGAAAAAATAAACCCTAATCTTCTCAATAAAAAGGAACAAATAGTAATGTAAATCTTCCAATTTTTCATAAACAAATAAACCCAATAATGTGCTCAATTCGTTCCAGCACAATTCACTCAAACTATTGCGTAAACAAATTGACTCATAATGACTTACAGATCAATTGTTGGAATACTGTTTGAACATCAACGGAATCAATCTATAAAACTAAACGATTTTGATTAGTTGTTTCATGGAATAAACTTACAGATCGGTTTAATTGTTGATGGTGCAATTTGAATTCGGAGGCAATAATAAGGGTTGCATCAACAAGAAACGGCGGAGAAAATGCTCTGGTGAGGGGGAAAGGAAACAAGGCGCGAAATCCGTTGTGTAAGGCCGAAAAAAGTGAGAACCGTACAGGTGGAGCTTGCATAAGGGTGAATTTACATAACCTTTTTCTTAAAATTCAAATATATAGAAAAAGAGTTATATTTAACCATTAATTATTATTAAATTATCCATTTTAATTAATTTTTATATAGAAAAATATTCTAAAATAATTAAATTAAATAATCAATTAAAACGGTTAGATTAAAGAAAATCAATGGTTAAAATTTAGAGTAAGTCTTCAACACTTAATTTTGGAGTAAATATATTCATCATATATATATATATATATATATATATATATATATATATATATATATATATATATATATATATATATATATATATATATACCGTTTATTTTAAAATCTAATGATTCAGATTCATTCTCATTTCTTACATAAAAATTGCATTCTCATATGATACGTTTCATACAGGGATGGTCCTAAGCACGGGCTCGCGGGGAGGGAGCCCAGGGCCCCATAATTTTAGGGGCACCAAATTTTTTTCTTACCCCTATATGATTATTTGGTTTGAATTGTTAACTGTTGTTAATGAAATTAGCAAAAGTTTACAAAAAAAAAAACATGTGTATTGATGTGGCTATAGACATAATAAAAGGTTTGATCAAGAATTTAAAAAAATATAGAGAATCAGGATTTGTAAATGCTAAGGCTAGTGTTGAAAAGATTTAGAATGAAATAGAGATTAAATGAGAGTTTATTCAAAAACGTCAAATTAATAGAAAACAACATTATGATGAAAATTGATCTCAACCCACACAACTGAATCTTGAGTCTGGTGAAGAGTCTTTTCAAAATTATTATTTCTTATATATTGTAGATCAAACAATCGGTTCACTTGATAGAATATTTGAGCAGTATATCACATATACAAATATTTTTAGATTCTTATTTAGTGTTAAAAGGCTTAGATAATTATTTGATAGAAAATATTAGGAAGTTGTAAATATCTTGAAACTTGTTTGAAACATGATGATTCTCTTGATCTTGATGGTGAAATTTTGTTTGAAGAATTGAAAGTTATTAGAGAAGTTTTAAGAGTTGAATCAAAATCAAAGTATATGATTTTGAAGAAGTTTTAAAGGTTTGGTCAATTTTTTATAGGAAAAAGACCGGATCAAAAAGAAGAAGAAGAAGAAGAAGAATAAGTCTCTTTATAGTGGTTTATGTTTTGATGTAGTATAAACATTGATTCAAAGATCTATATTTCTATTCTTTTTGCACAATGTCAAGTGAAAATGTGTTTTTTATCAAATTATTTCTTTTATCCTTATGTATTTTTTGTTAAAATATTATAGGGGCATCACTCTTTTGATTCGCCCAAGGCACCCAAATTCAAAGGATCGACCCTGGTTCCCCACACACACACACACACACACATATATATATATATATATATATATATATATATATATATATATATATATATATATATAGTCAAATCATATAATGTTTTAAATTTTACAGTCTAATTTGACAGGATACATGGTTGTCATTGCTTGACAGTGTAAAAATAATTTACACCGTCAGTGCACCATCCCTTTTTTCACACACACACACACACACACACACACACACATATATATATATATATATATATATATATATATATATATATATATATATATATATATATATATATATATATATATATATATATGAGACATATCAAATGAGAACTTTGGTTATTATGAAAACTGAGAACTTTTAATAACAACCATACGATTTAAAATCAATGTTCAGATATGCATTTATGTGATATGTATTTAAAACAGAATATATCTATTAATTATTGTTTCTTAAAATTTGAGTAAAATCTGAGGCATTTATTTTAACTCGTATGATTATTATTAAAAGTTTTTAGTTCTCATAATAACCAAAGTTCTCATTTGATACGTCCCTATATATATATATATATATATATATATATATATATATATAGTTTGCTAACGTAGACTCACTTAACATGCATCTTATGATGTATTTAACCATTTTTTAGTTAACGTTTGCTAAAACACACCTTCATAAAAGTCAGTGAGTGTGTTTTAGTAAGCTTTAACTTAAAAAATGGTTAAATACACCGTAAGGTGCATGTTACTAAAATAGACTTTCATAAAGGGTCTACGGAAGTAAACCCCTTTAGTTTATAGCCTATAGTTTATAAATTAATATAAAAATAAATGATTCATTTAATAATGGTCTTTTCATCACAAACTTATAGTTTATTACTTTATTTAAGTTTATTTTCGAGACGCTATTTTAAATAGTGTTTTAACTTATAGTTTATAATTTATCATTTTTTTTCTTTCATATTTGTCCTTATTATTTTAATTAAAATCCACACTTACTCACTATAATTCATTTTAATTTAAAATAAAATAATTATGCATTAAATGTCTTTTATATATTTTTTATTTATCAGCTATTTGAATCGTTAATTTTGTCAAACACTCCAATTAACTTATCAGCTATAAGTCATCAACCGTCAACTATGTTATAAGTTATCAGTCATCAGCTATCCGTCATAAGCTATAAGCTATCAGTTAATTTATTAGTTAACAATAATTTTTACCAAACAAAGTTTTAGTGAAAGGACAACAAATTCTCCTTTTTAACTCAATATTTAAATTATTATTTTTTGAAAAATTAAAGTCTATGTGGTTAGACTCATTCAAGCTAATCAAGGTCTATTTTTACGGGGTTGTAGATCTCTTTGATGGAAAAATGAGACATGAATTTATGGTAAGGTCAGAAAAATAAAAATAAGAAGGCATGAATGAAACCAGAAATGGAAAAAAGGACAAGTGTCTGAGAACATGAGATCATCATTTTCTCTTCTTCCATTGGTGGCTACGGGACGTAGCTGTGTTTATTAGCAACAATAAGAGCATTAATATCATAATCAAGAGGAACTAAAAATCTCGACGAAGATGAAGATGTTATTTGATTCTTTAAAAAATTGGTCAGGCTGGAAATGAAAGGGTATGGAAGTTCTGAGAAACAAAGATTTGGAAAGAAACGAAAAAAAAGTGGAAAATGAAAACGAGGAGGTATTTACAGTGGAGAAAAGTCAATGAAAATGTTGATAGCCACGTTGAAAAATGCGTAGTGTTACGTAGCCTCGATTGGAAAGGCTTTGACTTATCAACTACGTCAGCCAAAAGCTTTCGACGGAGCATGTTAAACATGGTTTAGAAGAATTTCAATAACAAATTCATAAGATTAAGATAACTTTCTCCTCAAAACATGTCCAAAATCTCGAAAAGAATTTTCAACAAAATATTTGTGTTCGACAAGGTCACAAATTATATAGGACTTAAGATTTAAAGCATTTACATTAAATGTGATTTACTTCATTTAATTTGTATTTTGTCTATTATCTTTTCATTGTCTGTTTCTAGTTACTCATTGTTCAAGCGTTATAAACCTAAAATAAACACACTTTTCTCATTAATCCCTTTTTGCACAATATGTCTCCGAGATTTTTTTTAGTTAATCTCTTAAGTGAAGTAAACTTATGATTGTTTACTAAAAACACCAATGAATAAAAAGGAAAAACACAAACCAGTTAAAACTTTGTTGCTAAACCATAAAGTATAATAAATGTGAAGATATAAACGAAACCTCAGATAGTGTACAAACATGAATGAAATAAACATTCACACATGTAACAGAAACCAATAAGAACCTTGAAGCTAAACCATAAACTATAAAAAATGTGAAGCTATAAACTAAACTTCAACTATAGTACAAACATAAATGAAACAAACATTCACATAAAAAACACAAACAAGGAACATCCATCAGCTATAAACAACAATTGTCAAAACGAAATAGAATCGAGCCTAAAGATCACAACTTTCTAATGGAACTGCAGTATAAATACATATGAAACAAAGCATTCAATGAAAAATGAAAAAAAAAATAGAAAACCAGAAAATACCGAACAAACACAACCATAAAAACGAAACAAATAGGGACAATACAAACTCACATCTTTGTCTATAACAATAAGCTCAAAATGATCATTTGTGTTAAAAATAACCTTACATTTATGGTGGACTTTGACAACAATCTTCTAAAGTTCCTTTCAGTCATTAATGTCTTTGATCATCTCGAATTGTCCAGCCATAATGAAGGAAAGTTGGAGGAAGACGATGAAAAATGAGGGTTGAACACATATCTGAATGTTTCACGAGGGAAGAAAGAAGAGAGAAGGTTGAGATAAACTAGTGTTGGAAGAAGGAAGAGAAATATGAGAAGAGAGATACAATATAATGGAAGAAGGAAGAGATAAGTGAGAACATGTGTAATAGGCGGCAATAAAAAAAATTTGTAGAGTGATTAGATATTGTTTATTTGAAAAATAAAAATAAATTATAATTAGTATCGTGAAAGAGAGAAATGTTAGGTTGTGTAAGGAGAATTAAAAAGAATCAGTAAAACATATTATCATATTTATGTAAAATAAGATAAAGAATGAGAACGTGAGCAGTCAGATTGGCGTGTTTGGTTAGTTTTAAACCAGATAGTATAAATTGGTTCAAATTTAGTTATTTTAGACAAAAATACCCTTTAAAAGATGATGTGGCACAGTTAGAGAGAAGAGCAGGGATGTAAAATCTATAACATATTTCTTTCTTATATTATATACTTTTATAGGATGTAAATTTTATTTACTAATAATAATTTGAATATTAATTAAAATTATTTTTCTTATTTCCTATTTTCCATGTCATTTTGTTATATATTTATTAATTAAAATATACTGGATTTCATAATTATATTTTTAAAATATCAAAATTAAATAATAATTTTTTAAAGGTTTTTAAAAAATAAATAAATTATTAATTAATTTAAAATTTTCAAAATACATTCATTTTTCTCCTTTAGATACTTCTTTTTCTTTCTGATTCACCACTTTAACTACACATTTTTAATGTTTTTACTATGAGCATCGGTTGCATTAAAAAAAACATTCCAAATGCTCAAATCATATCCCAAAAGCTAAAATCTATCTTAAGAATTGGACTTTGTTATTGCAACTAAACTTAACTACCACACCAATGAATTTTAGCTGTTTAAAACCAAATATCATGTAAAACTTGAACAAACAAGTTCGTACTGCCACTAAGTTTCTACTGCTATTTTCTTTTTAACAGAAGATTAAATATGACATCCATTAATTAGTGAACAAAAGTCATGAAGTCTACTCTTGAGGTAGAAAAATTTCACAGTTGGCTGCATCTTCCAGTCGGTAGTTAATCTTTGCTGCTTCAAAAATGTGTTTCTTCTAGCCAACAATAAATCTAGAAGAATAAAAAAACACAAATTAGTTCAACACATAATATCAGATCCACAACTTAACTATAGCAGAACACAACACACATAATAAGGAACACTATCAAACACAAAACAAGATTATAAAAAATAAAAAAAAATTATTAAAAAAATGAAAGGGGCAAAATAGGAAATAAATTGTTTACCTGTTCTCTTGTGAGAAGCTAAATGGGTAGTAGTATCATAATGACGAGGTAAAAATACACCAATTCTACCCGAAAGTTTTTTCACATAAGATCCACCCGGTACCAAAATCGAAACTTGAAACCCATATCCAACGTAAACACTGTGATACTTACCTCTAAACGAAACTTGGATTCGCCATATCTTCAACTGAGGAAACACACAATTTCACTTTAGTAGACGCAAACGAAAACGAAAAACGAAAAGAGAATAGCAATAATTTCACTTCACTTTTAGGGTTCTTCATGGGTTTTTCTTTTTCTCTCTTCATTTTGTTTATGGTTCTTCTTTGTCTAACATAGTAATGAAGAGAATGAATGGAAATAATCTCAGCCCTATTTTTTAATTAACTTAAATTGTGAAAAATGATTTCCATAGTTAATATTTTATTTTAATATTAGATTATGTTTCTTTATGGATGAAAATGACATGGATATTGTTCCAAAATGCCAGCTCATAAAAAATCACACCACATCACTAAAATTGTGTATCAAATTGACTAGGGACTAATTTCAAGAAACAAACTTAAAATAGGGACTAAAATGGTGGTTATAAAAATGGGGAATCAAAATAATAAAAAAAAAACTAAATAGGAGGATCAAAGTTGCATTTAAGCCTTTTTAATATTCTAATTATTCTTAAATGAAGGTTGAAATAAAGTGCAACATAGTACGGAAAAAATCCAAATAACCATGTTTAATAATTTATTTACACCAAAAACCACGTTTTCGGAAAAATTACCGGTATGACCAGGTTTCAGAGGTGGTCTCCACATAGGAGCCACCTCAGGTGGCGCCAACCACCAATTCCTCATAACATATGCGCCACCCAGGGTGGCATCAATGTTGATTTTTGGGTTATTAGCCACCTAGGGTGGCGCCTACTCCCATCTTCTTTTTTTTTTATTTATTTTTTTTGTTTTTTTTTCTTGTTTATATACTATTTTTTTTATTTTTTTTTTTATTAATAAAATGGATTTTAACATAAATAAATAAGTTATATTTTGTTTTTTTTATTTATTAATAAAATTGTTTTAACAATTAAATAAATAATGAAACACCACATGTCATTCATTCCAAACATTACAAATACAAGAAATGCAGAAACAACATTACAAATACGGTCATACCGTTCAAACATTACAAATACGGTAAAAAAAAGAAAATTTATAAAACATGGATATTATGCTATTCACCACCCCTCCGACCACGACCCCTCCGACCCGGAGCCGGACCATGACCCCTCTCACCGCCAGTTCCGCAATCTGGAACTGTTCGATTCCGGTTGGAAGGTTCTCGACGAGCCACTTCTCCACGACCCCCCCTATTCCTTGGTTGTTCTTGTTGTGTCTGGGTAGGTGGTCCTCGGATTAGCCCCTCTATGCGCTCATTGGACATGTATTCTTGTATGTTGTTGTCAAATAGTCGGGTCCCCATGCCCTCAAAGATTTGTCTTGGCGGTGGAGTTGCGTCACATGGTCGGTAAAACCCAGCGCTTGATTGACCTTGAAAAAATGGCATTGTTTGTTGGGGTGTGGTGTACCCATATTGTTGGTGTTGTGGAAATTGGGGTGTGGGGTATCCATGTTGTTGGTACTGTGACGATTGAGTGGTCATTTGCTCGTTTGGGTCGTAATTGTCATCTAGACCCATGTCGGGGCTGGGTTGCCTATTGTAGCTGGAGGGGCCGGCGTCGCCGTGTTGTTGGGTGAAGGCCCATGATTGTTGCTGGATGGGTTGCCTAGTGGAGGAGGAGGGGCCGGCGTCGTAGTGTTGTTGGGTGAAGCCCCACGATTGTTGTTGGACGGGTACCCTAGTGGAGGGGTCAGCGTCACGGAGTTGTTGGGTGAAGCCCCATGATTGTTGTTGGATGGGTTGACTTTGGTAGGGCGTTGTTGGTGTTGTTTGATATTCCTCATGGTCAGGTTGTTCGGATGTTTGGCGTTGTCGGCGTTGTTGGCGTTGTTGGCGTTGTTGGGGTGGTTGTTGGGGTGGTTGTTGTGCGTATTGTTGGGGTGGTTGTTGTGCATATTGTTGGGGTGGTTGTTGTGCATGTTGTTGTTGGCGGGGGTCGTGTAGGTAGTAGGGGTCTGACACAAACATATCGGGGGTTGTGACTGTTCTATACCAAGCAAGGTATCCCGTGGTTGGAAACATGGGGAGTTGGGCAACAGGGAATTGTAGCAGACGGCTGCGACGCTGCTTCCACATCTCACAAAATTCAGGTGCGAATGTACGATAATCTGCGTGGTCCCATTGATTGTTAACTCTTTTAATATGCCAGCGACCCAAATCAGTGGGGGGATCCGGGATCGGTTGATGCATGCCAAACTGCAGTCTCACACGGTCAGATTGGTGCATCTCCACGATGTTGAACCTTATTATCGGTACTACTGCAGTCCAAACTTCCCGGTCACTCTCGTTTGGCTCATGGTCCAGCAACAAGTATGGTCTCCAATTAAACTGCGTAGGAGAAAAAATAACATATTATTAAAAAACATGATGAATTGTAATACATCTATATGATCATATAAAAGTTTTGGGGTAATACATCTTCAGCTCGGAGGTGATCAATTAGGTCCCGATACAAAACAACACTCCCCCTCGGATTCTTACTGTAATCCAATTTAGGACCACAGAACCTAAGAAAAAAGAGCAAAAATGTTATTTCAGATTTTTATGTAAAAGAGAGTTAGCGTTCAAGGAATAGCGTTGAAAAAGAGAAAAAGACGTACCTTGTTGCATAAGGGAACGTGTAGTTGTTCCTGCCTGCAGGGGACAGCGTCGGCATTCTCCACCAACCCCATACTTGTAGGAGGAACGCACATCCATAGAAGGTGCACTTCTCGGCAACCGCGTTCTTACAAAGAGACTGGTATAACATCGCCAAAACGGCGGACCCCCCAACTATATTTCCTAATCTTGCTAATACTATCAAATTTACTTAAATAGAAAAAGTTGACAGTGTTACCTGTCGACTCCGGGAATAAAAGTTTACCAAACATCAGCATTATATAGACCTTAGTCATTAACCAAACATGCTCCTCGGTAGAGTTGTCCATAAAGACGAGTTCATCATAGTAAGCTCTAAGGGAGGCCAGACTGATACCCTGGCCTCTTGAACCTTGAGTAGGCACAACTAGATCTCTTCCCAACACTCTCTCACACATTGAATTAGCATGTTGAACAGATCCATTAACAGCCTTGCCATCAATGGGCAGACCAAGTAACATATAAACATCCTCTAGAGTAACAGTACACTCACCTATTGGAAGATGAAACGTGTGGGTTTCAGGCCTCCATCGCTCTTGTAAGGCAAGGATGAATTTTCTGTCTATGGTGTTGTTGCTGACTTTTATGATATGTCCGAAGCCACATGCTTGGAGATTCGGAATAATCCTCTCGTCGGGTTCAACATAAGCGTGAGAACGTGTACGGAATCGGTCAACAACCTAATAACCACAAATAAATCGATTAAACTGGATATCATATACGCATAGATGTTTAGAAATAAATAAGTATAAACTTACATAGGTCGCCAAATTTGCTCTAGTTCCTCTGTGTGTTTCACCCATGGTAAGAAGTTGTTGTTGAGCCATTTTCAAGAACTCTTTAAGTTTTCTGCGGATTTGAAAATGCAAAGTGGTTTTTTTGAAGAAGAAGAATATATGTTGGTGAAAAGAAAGCAAGTCTATGAGAGTATTTATAGAGGGTTGGTGGTTGCTGATGTTAAGTGCATGAGGGCCAAGTGGTGAGCATGCATGTGATACAGATATCAAAGTGATAAAGATGGGTTCACATGCATTCTGTGTTGAAATGACCATGCATTCCCGTGTTTTGTGCTGACTTTGTCTAAGCATGCATGCATTAATTGTTTCTGGCAGAATAGACTAGGCCCGCATCCCGTGTTCGGTGCTGAATTGTCTAGGCATGCATGCATACAGTATTTCGATGCAGGTAGATCACATGCTGGAGGATCAGATTAGGGTTTTGGAAGTGGGGACCACTAGACAAAATTAGGGCAAAAAAAAAAAAGAAAAAAAAAAGAGATTGACACTCTCTATTTGTTATGTATTTGTATTATCCTTTATTAAATCAACTAGTTATGTCTTTGTCTCGTAGTGAAATTGTCTTCATGGCCCATACTGCCACTCTTTATTTTGGACAGTCAGTCAAATACGCATGCTTTCGTCTAGTCCCATCAAGTCAGTCATTGATCAGTGTGTCTGCATTTATCATACATGTTAGGCGTGCTTGTAAACAGTACGCAACATCATTAATTTTTTCTACCCACTACTATTATAAATTAGGGGCTCCTATGGTTGAGTTTACACACAGATACACAAACTCCAAATACCAAACAATCACACAAACACAACCATGCCTCGCCGGACAACCACTAGGCCAGATGGATGTCACCGGACAACAGAGTTGCCGCCCCGGAGATCAACATGGCGTGCCGAACCTGAGCCGGAGTATCGCAGAAGAAACGGACATGTCATATTCTCCGCCGTCAAACCTCCCATGCCGGTTATATTTTGGAATATCTCTTCCGTCGAGCAACTCAAGAGGACTCTCCTGAGATTTTTAGAGGGGGAGTACGAGGCCGGCGAACAGATAAGAAGCATCAAGAGGCTTAAAACAAGGGCCGATCCTGTGACTGGAGCAACGATAAGTTTCTGGCATAAGGTGGAATACGACATTGATGCCATTCAAATGATGCATGGACCTAATGACATTGTTTTAACCGTAGTGATTTCTTAGATGTTTTACTTTATCTTTTCTGTTGGTTATTTTCTATGTACCTTTTAATTAATCAATGAACTACTCTTTTCCGTGGACGCTCGACTTAACTGATTCACTGAACTTATTTATTTATGTTAAAATTCATTTTATTAATAAATAAAAAAAATAAAAAAATAGTATATAAACAAGAAAAAAAAACAAAAAAAAAAGAAGATGGGAGTAGGCGCCACCCTAGGTGGCTAATAACCCAAAAATCAACATTGATGCCACCCTGGGTGGCGCATATGTTGTGAGGAATTGGTGGTTGGCGCCACCTGAGGTGGCTCCTATGTGGAGACCACCTCTGAAACCTGGTCATACCGGTAATTTTTCCGAAAACATGGTTTTTGGTGTAAATAAATTATTAAACATGGTTATTTGGATTTTTTTTCACATAGTACAACTATGTTATGTTATTATATGTACTATCTATATTGTTTTATTAAGTTTATAATGCATTTTTGAAATATTTATTTAATTAAGTTGTGAATATATGATTATGGGTGACATATCTATAAAATTTAGTTTGATATTATTAGTTTATTTGATAAACAATTCACATGGTTGAACTAATTAAACTTTAAACTAAAAGTTTGATCTCCTATCCAATTTTTAAAACATTGATATAAATACCCTTTTGTAATGATGTGTAAAAGTAAATTTTTTAATAATAGTATATTTTGAATGATATGAAAGTGAATGTCACTATAAACAATTTTATTAATTACTATTATGTAAGAAAATTCCATAATAAATTTCGCAGTTTGGAAATTCCAATAAAATTTCAAACAAATTACACTACCAATGCTTATTATTTTGAAAGCATGGCACATATAATAAAGTCTGCATAGAATTTCATAAAATCCAATCCCAAGGCACATGTTGTACACTTTTATTAATTTTCATCATGCCAGACTAGATTACTTGTAATTTTCTATTTTAAAAATGTATAGACATGTATATCGTACTCATATGTAAATTATTATTTAAAATTTACAGCAAATGGAGCCGTGGGCCACTTTATTAAAGCATGTGGAACCCAAAGAAGAAAAAACGTATACATTTTTTTCGGAATAAACTTTAAATATAGTTTAAGAAGCACATGATATATATATATATATATATATATATATATATATATATATATATATATATATATATATATATATAACAAAATTTAAAAATATTTATTTTAAAAAGTTAAATTTTTATAAAATAAATATTTATATTTAATGTCTGACATATATTAAATACAATTATTATTAAGTAAAAAAAATTTTACGTGAAGAAATATTAAAATTTGAATAATTTTTTTTTAACAAACAAGGACAAAAATAAAAAAGATTCTTATACTTAAAGATACATGAAATATGCATGGACGACAATTAGATCCATTTCAAGTGCGTACCTAAAAAAATTACTCACAATAAATAGAGTAAAATCTCGTAAAATAGATACTGGCATGAAATGTTGTTAAAAATTTAAAATTATATGATAAATTATAATTGATCGATAATTTATTATTAGAAGTGCATGTATAAATATGTGTATGAGTGGTTAGGTATTCATAGAATACATGTACAAAAACATTGATGTTCACGTGAGTATGAGCCCTGATCAAAGATTCTTGTAAATTGCAAATATGAGGACGAATATGTTGGGTCATCACGAGGAGCATCCACATTGGGTGAAACTTTAAAGAACATATAAGTGAAAGTGACACCATATACTCACCAAAAATTTTAAGGTAATAGATGTATCAGCCATCCCACTTATAAAGTGCTCAAACTTAACTTTTACTAGCAATGTGAGACTAACAACTCACATTTGTGCACAACAATTCCCCCCTCAAATGTGAGCCTTCCTAACCGAACCAACAATATTAATTCACACATTTATATTATCATTATCATGGAAACTAATATAAGATATTCAAATTATTCAACTTATATTCAACTTCAAGAAGTAAAAAAAATAAAACAATATTTGTGACATTGACAACCTATATGTTGAAACGGAAAAATTAAGAATCCTACATTATTATGAAAAATTAGTCGATGTAAATTTAATTTTCTTAAAAATATTTTTGCACATTTGTTTATAATGTATTCGATCAATCCAACAAAAACCAATCAATTATTTCTCGGTTCAGTTTAGTTTTAGGTTTTATCGAAAATATATAAAAATCAAATTCAAACCAATTCATATATTTTTAATCGATTTGAACTTCAGATTCTCTTAGAGCATCTTTATTGCTGGTTTCTTATAATAAAATTTGTTATAGCCGACGTTATTAATAAGCAACTTGCATTGTAACAAGCATGACATGACATTTGATGAACTAATATTTAGTTTCCAGCAACTATATAAGATACGTTAGCTATTCATTGCAAATATATAATATATAATATTATAATTTTAAATCATTCATGCTAAAATTTTTATGGGGTCAAAACTAATTACAAATAAAAAATATAAAATGTGGGGTGTTCTCTATAAATAGCCACCATTAAAGTAAAAATTTCTCAAATCAACTAAATTTTTTTTAAATCCTACACATCTCTTTGGACTCACAAAAAATACTTTAATTTACCCATTTTAGTTGCTTCCACTAAAAATGCTCTTAAATCGAATCAAATCGAATCAAACCGGTCTGAATACCTATAATTTTTCATTTTAGGATCCGATTAAAACATTTTTTTAAAATTTTTTAAAATAAAAAAAGAAAAGAAAAGAAAGCATGCACATAGATCCATTCCAAGTTGTCTAGCACGTGCCACAAGCAGTCTCGCCGCAATCGAGATTCCATTTCCCTCTATATCCTTTCCTCTCTCACTCAGTCATGATTGACACACCGAAGACAGAAAAGAAAGAAAGAAGAAAAAGCCTCTTCCCTTCATTCCTCACACAGTTCACACATCTCTTCACCGTAAAACCCGACCCGAATCCATCGATCCAAACCTGATCTATCCATCAGGTAATGGAGTCGATACTCGGTCGGGCTCTCGAATACACTCTCAAATACTGGCTCAAATCCTTCACCAGAGATCAGTTCAAATTGCAAGGCCACACCGTTCACCTCTCAAATTTAGGTAAATTTCCGATTCTCCAATTCTCCGATTCCAAATTCGAGTTGAGTTTCATTTCGTGTAGATTGATTTCACTACTTATGATGATGATGAATCTTGCTTTCAGATATCGACGGTGATGCTTTGCATTCCAGTGTTGGATTACCGGCGGCGTTGAATGTTGCGTCCGCTAAAGTTGGCAAACTTGAGATAACGGTTGAATTACCTTGACTAAGCTGACTTAGTCTTTTTGACTTCTTTTTGCTGTGTTGTTGATTGATAATCTGTTGTTTGTGTGGTTTTTTTTGTTTTGGTGTAGCTTCCTTCGGTGAGTTATGTGCAAACGGAACCAATCATTGTGCAAATTGATAGGCTCGATCTCGTTCTTGAGGAGAATTCCGATTTTGATGCATCTTCGAATCCAAACAGGTAGAAATGAAATGTAACTTGATTTGAAATGATATTCAAATCAAGTTTCGCATTTAAGTGTTAATGTGTAAGCTATGATACTTTTTGGACAAATAACTTAATTTCGCATTTATAACACACATATGCTTATCATATAAGTGTTTATGTATTATCTCCGTTTCATTTTTGGTCATGTAGCCTAATGGCCGGATTTCACCCTTTTAAAAATGAACAAGTGGGATGTCGTGGGTTCAAACCCGGGATACTAACTGAGCTATCTTAACGGGACTGTCTTACCTCCGTTTTTATTATAAGTCCTTTGGGCACTTTCGCATATATTAAGAAATTTAGTTATTGTTGTATGAAAATAAGAAATTACGAAGCATTTTACATAATTAGCTTTCATTAATGTATGAGAAAGTTAAGTTATTGTTGTATGAAAATAAGAAATTACAAAGCATTTTACATAATTAGCTTTCATTAATGTATGAGAAAGTTAAATTAAAAGAATGGAAAGATGAGAGAATAATAAATACTTAAGGGTGTAATAAGAAGAGTAACATTAATGATTCATTGTTATTGTAAAACGATTTATAATTTAGTACAAAACTTTTTTCAAAGTGACATATAATTAAAAACAAGAGGGAGTATAACTTATGATATGGTTTGGATAAACAATTTAATTAAGTGATTATAGCATTATTGTTTATCATATTAGTGATTATATATTTGTTATTTCAATAAAACAATGTTAAAATATTTTCATACAAGTTTAAGCGATTAGCTTATAAAAGTAAGCTGTGAACAATTTATGAAATGTCATCGGCTGTTTTTATAAGTTCTCAATTTATAAGTTTTTATAAATTGTTTTTATAAACAATTTAATTAAGTGATTATAGCATTATTATTTATCATATTAGTGATTATATATTTGTTATTTCAATAAAACAATGTTAAAATATTTTCATACAAGTTTAAGCGCATAGCTTATAAAAGTAAGCTGTGAACAATTTATGAAATGTCATCGGCTGTTTTTATAAGTTCTCAATTTATAAGTTTTTATAAATTGTTTTTATAAACAATTTAATTAAGTGATTATAGCATTATTGTTTATCATAAAAGTGATTATATATTTGTTATTTAAATAAAACAATGTCAAACTATTTTCATACAAGTTTGAGCGCATAGCTTATAAAAGTAAGCTGTGAACAATTTATGAAATGTCATCGGCTGTTTTTATAAGTTCTCCTAGACAGTTTCGTAAGTTCTTATGCTAGAAGATAAACTCAAATAAATCTATCCAAACAAGTCAATCCTTTTGCTATTGGTTTGTTGATTTTTCTTTGTTGTTTTCTTTTGTTTATGTGCAGTTCCACCTCTTCGGCTGCGCCTGCCAAGGGTAGCGGTTATGGTTTTGCTGATAAGGTTTGAGTTTGAATCTGATGTTTTCTAAGGCAGGGTTGATGTGCATGATGAAGTGTGATATTCTAATAACATCATACCTTGGTTGTTTTTTTAGTTAGTTGGGGACATGGCTTAGAGATTTGAATTTGAACGGTTATGTTCCAAGTGACATAGATAAAAATGTAGGCAAAGACAAATTTGTTGATTATAGGGTGAGATAATTGAATCTGTGACAAATATTGAGCGGAAAAGGATGATAAGGATTTAGTGAATGCCAACGGGAATCATAGGATGATTCATAACTTCTGCTAGTTAGTCAAGCGATCAGTTAGTTACATTTACTAACACCCTGTAGGCAAAGACAAATTTGTTGATTATAGGGTGAGGTAATTGGATCTGTGACAAATATTGAGCGGAAAAGGATGATAAGGATTTAGTGAATGCCAACGGGAATCGTAGGATGATTCATAACTTCTGCTAGTTAGTAAAGCGGTCAGTTAGTTACATTTACTAACACCCTGTTACAACATTGCTATGTGTAGTTAAGTTTGTATCCATGTTCCTTTGCTGCCTTTTATATAGGATATAAAATAGACTTTTGTAAAAGAAATCATTCTGTTAATTAGTTCTTTTGTACAAATCTCAATATGAAAACAAATCACCTGGCTTCTTTGCACGCCCCTTTTTCTGTCCTTCCAATTAAAAGATAAAACCTCACTCAAATTAATGACTAAGATAGAGATTAGAGAATGCTGATATTTAATCGGTAAGGGGCAAACATGGTAAAGGTTATCTCATTCCCAGTAGAAAGATGATCTGTTGCAATGCCTTTCAAGTTTCAGCCTAATTTATTCATTTCATTTCGTGTTGGTAGTTCCATAGCAAATTCCAATCACTTGTCCACAGACACAAATATCTTATTAGGATGTTATTTGATCATACTGATTGTGGGCATTCATTAGATTGCAGATGGCATGACTATAAACATTCATACAGTTAATCTATTACTTGAAACTCGCGGTAGTTCTCGTCGCCA
Organism: Vicia villosa; assembly: GCF_029867415.1. Taxonomy (NCBI): domain Eukaryota; kingdom Viridiplantae; phylum Streptophyta; class Magnoliopsida; order Fabales; family Fabaceae; genus Vicia; species Vicia villosa. The sequence continues at coordinate 161,101 of NW_026705276.1, read as the reverse complement.
AGGGGGAGCAACATGGTAAGTTCCAGATGGTTATGTATCATGCATATGCAATAGCACATGATTAGATTTCCACTTAACTGTGCCAGCTGTAAGCATTCTGTTAGAGCTGTTTGTAAGTACTAGTTGATAACTGTTCCTCTTCTCTGTATGCTAGAAATACAGAATTCTGTACTAGTATTCTATAATGTATCATGAGTACTTAAATATACTTTTAGTCCCCCAAAGTTAGATAAGTATTTCTTTTGGTACCTATAACAAAAATCGTCAGCTTTTGGCACATCTTTTCTGAAAATGATTACAATTGGTTCCTCTCCTAACGCTTTTGGTCCTTGTTTTTTTGGCTGAGGGGGATAAATTGTCATCATGTGACAGAAACCAAAAGGTGACAATATTTTTAAAGGGACCAAAAACAACTACAACCCTATGTGAGAGACTAAAAAATATACTATAAGCCTATAATGAATTACAGAATTTCTGATTTTATGCAATTCTGTCAATTTCTCTACATCTATCACCAGCTCTCTAAATTTAATTTCTTCAATTTTTTTGATGCTCTACTTATGAATCTCTTCAAATTGAAATTTATTTTAGTATATGGTTCTCTGCTGGAGTTGCAGTATCTAACTACAGTATGTAATTGGGTTAAAATACAGTAGGTGATTATGTGGGGTAACTTTAAGCATAAATACAAGGATTGATGAGTTTTACTCTGGTTTTGGCTTAAAAATATGCTAAAAGTTTTATCTCAAACCTTATATAAGCATCCCCATTCATTGTCTCTGGTTGCAGGGCACCACCTATGGCATCTATGACCATACGCAATCTTATGCTGTATACTACAAATGAAAACTGGCAGGTAATACTTTGAAACTCTAGGTTCTACAATTTCTTAATCTTGCCCAGTGTAGCATTTTATTGAAGTTTTTTTTATCAGGTTGTAAATCTTAAGGAAGCACGGGAGTTCTCCAGTAACACAAAGCACATATATGTCTTCAAAGTAATATATCCTACTTCACTAATTTTAATTTGTGTGTGTGTGCAAATTGCTCTCCTTTTCTTATAAGTTTCTTTAATAAAAATTATTTTCTGTTATCAATGATGAGGATAATGTTGCTTATTTGTGCATTACTATCTATTAGTTCTCACTCTTTTTGTCCTGTCCAGAAATTGGAATGGCAATCTTTGTCTATTGATCTTTTGCCGCATCCAGACATGTTCGCAGATGTTGAAGAGGGGTCAAACCTGAGAGATGATGATGGCGCAAAAAGAGTATTCTTTGGAGGAGAGCGTTTTATAGAAGGAATATCAGGAGAAGCATATGTAATTCATACAGTTCCTCCGAGCTATTTTGTAAATTTTCTGTTTTATTATAGAATGTTATGAGTCATAAAATATAGGTTGGATGTATGATTACCAGATCACAATTCAGAGAACTGAATTAAACAGTCCACTTGGACTTGAGGTTCAACTGCACATCAATGAAGCTGTTTGCCCTGCGTTAAGTGAACCAGGTAAGTAAAAGGACTTTCTTTGTTTTTATTGTATTTATATTCAATCGAATACAGAGCATATATATAGCATGAGGTTAATACAACGTATGTGAACAGGACTTCGTGCACTTCTTCGCTTCATGACCGGAGTGTATGTCTGTCTAAACAGGGGCGATGTTGATTTAAAGGCTCAGCAGGTTTCTTATTGTCTTACCTTTCTATTTCCTTTGAGCACACCAAGTCTCAGTAGTTTCTTTATTTTTTGTACAAAATCTTGTTTCATTATGGCTTTCTCTGAGTCTATCTGTAATTTAATTGTGACAGCGGTCCACTGAAGCAGCCGGGTGTTCTCTTGTATCAATTGTCGTAGATCATATATTTCTTTGCATTAAAGATGCTGGTTTGTCTTTGGCCTGTGCATAATTCTTTCTTATTGAATATCCTAGGGCTACTAGTGTTATGTATAACATCACTTGCAAAATGATCAAACAATTGGTATCACCTTGCAGAATTCCAGCTTGAATTTTTGATGCAGTCCCTCTTTTTCTCTAGGGTAAGTTTTTCTGATATTTTCTCTGCTGACATCATAAATTCTTGCATCATTCTTTTCTCGAGTCCTTGTTCATACTATTGTTTATAAACTCTCTGTTATGCCTGTGTACTTGGTATATGTTGCTAGCGTATAATCCATATGAATGATTCAGAAAAAATTATAAAAATATAAACATTACATATGTGCAGTCTATGCGGTTTTGGCATGATAAGTTTTCGATGTTCAATAACTTGGTTTTTAGTGGCAGTAGACTCATACTGTTTGAATGACTATCCTTGTAGGCCAGTCTTTCTGAAGTAGATAATGACAAGAACTTGACCAAGATTACAGTTGGTGGATTATTTTTGAGGTTTGTGTCTTTTAGCTCTGTTTGAATTATAACTATCCAAAAAATTAAGTGATCTGTGTGTGTATGCATGGTTGTGGGTGTCTGTGTCAGTGTATATGGAAACCAGGAGCCAAGTTTGTGTCAATGTATTTGTGCTCATAGGTTTAAATGGAAACCAGGAGCAACTCATCTGAATATGTTGGTAATAGGTTATGAACCAGAACCACTGCTTTTTTGGTTAGATATTCTGGAATGGGAGAAACTGATGCAATTGAAAAGGGGGAAAAGAAAAGAACGTGAATTGCTTAAATTCTTAAGGAGTGGCAATACCCTTGCATGATTAATAATTTTGGTGACTCTTGATAATGGAAATTACACAATCTTCTTATTCCAGCACTTCAATGAAACTAAATTGTGTTTATTGGAATACAGGGACACCTTTTCTTCCCCTCCATGTACTTTAGTGCAACCATCAATGCAAGCTGTTTCCGGAGATGCTTTTGATGTGCCAGAGTTTGGTATTAAGTTATTAACACACTTAAGCAACTATTATGTATTTTTTACCAGATGTATCATTTGTTAATTATTTGTTTCTATCCTTTCTTTCGACAGCTAAAGACTTTTGCCCTCTGATATATCCTCTTGGAGAACAACAATGGCAATTGACCGGAAGTAGCCCTCTAATATGCCTCCACGCTCTCCAGATCATACCTTCTCCACTTCCACCATCCTTTGCTTCTCAAACTGTTATTGACTGTCAGCCACTTATGGTATGTGCAGGTTTTTATGATAAATGCTCTGTTACGGACTTACAGTGCACCATTTTTATATATTTTTGACAGTAATATTATTTGAAGTTTTTTCTTCTTCTTCTTCCAGATTCATCTCCAAGAAGAATCATGCCTGAGGATATCCTCTTTTCTAGCTGATGGTATTGTTGTCAGTTCTGGTGACATTTTACCAGACTTCTCAGTGAAATCTTTTATTTTTACTCTCAAAGGACTGGATCTTACAGTTCCTTTTGACAAGACCAAATTGGATATTTCTCGAACTGACATGGACGATACAGTCCATAACTCCTTTACAGGAGCAAGGCTTCATATTGAAAGCCTTGTATTTTTAGATTCACCTTCATTGAAACTAAGAATGCTGAACCTTGAGAAGGATCCTGCTTGCTTCTGTCTTTGGGAAGGTCAACCAATTGATGCTACCCAGAAGAAGTGGACTGCCAGAGCATCCCAGCTTACTTTGTCTCTGGAAGCATGCATAGGTACAACTGGACATCAGACCTCAGGATTGTGGAGATGTGTTGATCTGACAGAAGCTTGCATTGAGGTAGCCATGGCAACAGTTGATGGAAGCCCGTTGTTGAAAATTCCTCCTCCTGGGGGTATTGTTAGGGTTGGAGTGGCTTGTGATCAGTATTTGTCCAACACTTCTGTTGAGCAATTATTTTTTGTCCTAGATCTCTATGGTTATTTTGGAAAAGTTAGTGAAATGATTGCAATGGCTGGAAAAGGGAAACAACTGGAGGACATTGGGAACAAATCTTTTAGCGGAAAGCTTTTCGACAAGGTTCCTAGCGACACTGCTGTGAGTTTAGCAGTGAAAAACCTCCAACTTCGATTCCTGGAGTCGTCATCAATGAATGTTGAGGGACTGCCATTAGTGCAATTTGTTGGAGATGATCTGTTTACCAGTGCTACTCATAGAACCCTTGGCGGGGCTATTGTTGTTTCATCTTCTCTACGCTGGGAGAGTGTTGAGATAAGTTGTGTGGATGCTGAGGGGAAATTGGCATGTGAAAGTGTCTCTTCCTTGAGTTCTAGCATAAATGCCCCTTCACTGATTGATAATGAATATCCTCAACTAAGACCTGTATTCTGGGTGCATAAGAATGAAGGACATCTAACGAATGCAAATGCTCATTCTTTCCCTTTTCTGGACATAAGCACGGTTCATGTCATACCATTACATGAACAAGACTTGGAGTCTCATAGTTTGAATGTCTCAGCTTTCGTATCTGGTGTCCGTCTTGGTGGGGGGATGAACTATACTGAAGCCCTCCTGCATAGATTTGGAATACTTGAACCTGACGGAGCTCCTGGGAAGGGTCTTTGTAAAGGGTTGGAAAACTTACAAAAGGGACCTTTATCAAAACTTTTTAAGTCAACTCCTCTAATTGATGATACAAAAGATGGTATGAAACAACGTCATCTGATTTTCTCTAGTTTGTCATTTTGATTAATACTCCCTCTGTCCCTAATTATTATCACCTATTGAGAGAAAAAAATTGTCTCTAAATATAAGCCCTCTTTCAAGTTACTAGATGCAGTTAATAGTTTTTTTCAAAATATAACCCTAATTAATACTTCTGCTTTGCTTTAGAATATAAGAAACAAGATTAAATGCATTTATACACAGAAGGTAATTTAGTAATATACACAATGGACACATTAATTCATAATATATGTGAAAAATGTCAATGGGTGCTTAATAAAAGGAACAGAGGGAGTACACAATATATTTATTCTAAGTTCATATTCCGGATGTTCATATGTCCACGTGTTAAATTAAAATTCAGTTTTCTAAGTTAATAACTTTTTTACCAGTTGAGAGCATAGGGGAGGAGAAAGAAACAGGTTTTCCCCACTTGAAGAAGCCAGATGATGTGGATATAACTATAGAATTGAGAGACTGGTTATTTGCTCTTGAAGGTGCAGAGGATATGGCTGAAAAGTGGTGGTTCTCCAGTCACGAAGACGAAGGAAGAGAAGATAGGTGTTGGCACACATCTTTCCATAGTTTACAAGTAAATGCAAAAGGTAGCCCGAATAATGTTTCTGGTGGGAAAGGTCAAACACAAAAAATACAGCATCATCCAGTAGAAATGGTTACGGTAAAATAATAATTCTTTCTGATTTTTCAGGATTTAATGCTTGGGTTTGTAAATTTATGTTCCAAAGTACTGCAGAATCAAAGATTTAGGGAGTGTTTGTTATAGATTAAAATAAAAGTGATTTTTGATATATTACTATGCATAATGATCAAAATACATTTGGTATATACTTTGGAAATGTTACATGTAATCTTTCTGGATTATATCTGATTTATTTGCTTTTGGTTTTGGTTTGAATATGTTAAAACCAAATATCCTTATTAAGATGGTTTTTTATCTAAGATGGTTTTTTGTCTTCTCATTTCTGTTGTCTATCCTTTTCTTAATCAACCCACTATATTATTAAAAAAACACCTCCGGAATCAACCTAGTCTTTTTGTTGTCTATTATACAATCTTAAATACTGAACCTGAACATGCAGGTTGGAGTTCAAGGGCTGCAAGTCCTGAAGCCTCATATCCAAAAAAACATTCCTCCATCAATGGTAATTGGCAACGGGGTTAAGGAACTAACTGACACAGTTGGAGGGGTTGGTCTTGAAGCTCGCTTAATATTATGTGAGGAGAATGTTGATGATGAAACGACTAACTGGGAAGTGGAAAATCTAAAATTCTCTGTTAGACAGCCGGTAATGAGAATTATAGATTTAAGTATGGTTCATTGTCTCTCTTTTATTAGATGGTTGTGTAATGTTTATTTTGCCATGCAGGTTGAGGCAGTTGTAACGAAGGATGAGCTTCAGCACCTTACTTTTTTGTGCAAATCCGAAATTGATTCAATTGGCCGAATAACTGCTGGAATTATACGGCTGCTTAAGTTAGAAGGCTCTGTTGGTCAGTCTGTAATTGATCAACTAGGGAGTCTAGGTATGTTTCAAAAGTTCTTATTCATTGAATTATTTTTTACTCATAAAATCGGTAGAACATTTTCCTTACCTTAAAGTTAGGAATTGATGGGACTATCTTTGGATCATTGGGCGGGAGATGGATTTTAACTTAACATTCTTGATTGGTAGTAGCATATAGATCAAATAGAGGCAATGATGGGATGGAAACAAGAAAATCAAGTAATAAAACAGTAACAGAAAAACAATTCAATTGGTAGGGATGCTTCTCTATTATTGTTGAGGAAATAGAAAACAGTAGAAGGATAATACTCTCCCTAACTATCCACAGAGCAAATGCTCCATGGAGAAATACACTCTCTGCCTAGCAGAATGCAAAACAAACTTCTGCATGAATCTTACCCCACTCTTCTTATAACAGAAAATGCAGTGGCCCCTACTTTCTATTTTTTCTCATGTACACCTTCCACACTTTAGATCCTGTGACTATTGTAGAAAATGGATAATGCTTCAATTCAAAACCAAGTGCCTAGAATCCAAATGGCTGTTAAATTAACTGGAATTCAAATGGTTGTTAAAATGATAACTAGCTCAGCTGGCTGAACGATAAGTTTTGAAGACTATTAATTGTGCTACTCGAACAAGTTTGGGAAAATGTAAAATTTTCTCTAACTCTAGTTGTGGCACTAGAACAAGTTTGGGAAAATGTTGAATTTACTCTATGTCTACTAATTTTCAATTCATAGATATACTAGTACCTTGCAGCGATATAAGTAAATACCAATTCTATTCATAGATATACTAGTACCTTGCAGCGATATAAGTAAATACCAATTCTCTGGAGTTCCTCTTGAACTGGAGATGGCATTACGATTAACTGCAATATCAAGCACTTCATACGCCTGCCTATAATATATTATTGATCATATGATTTTGTATGCTGATGCACTCTTGTATATTTCTTTTGTCAACTATCATCATCTAATCAATGGCATGATGACTTGCAGGAAGTGAAGGTATTGACAAAATTTTCTCCGGTGAAAAGGTCAGTAGAGACGGTAGCATTGGTAGCAGAGGACGTTCTCCATTACCAAACCTGATATATGAAGAAACAAACAAAACTCCGGAACAGACATTAACTTTGCTTGAGGAAGCAGTTATGGATTCTCAGACTAAAATCAATGATTTAATCAGTGACATTGGTACTTCCGAGTCTTCTTCCTTTCAACACCTTACCATCGTCAAACTGAGTCAAAAGATTGAGACTATGCAAGGTTTGTTGTTGCAATTGCGGAATCAACTTTAGGGTTCATCATTTTTGTTGTACAAATATATATCATCAATTGATTTTCAATTACATAGGTTATATACATATATTGTGTATAGAGGAGAAAGTCCTTGTTGAGTGTTTTACCATGTCAGGCGCCAAGGCTCTTCATTGTAATAGAAAATTTTGTTTCTTTGAGCAAAAGTAAAATCTTTTCCGACCATGTAATTAGCATGATAATTATGACTACAATTCCGGTGACTAGTTTTGCTAAATACTTTTAGTAAGGTTGAGAAGAATTTTTTTGTTTTGTTGGGATAATATAGTTGGGAATGGTTTTGGTTATTGATCTAAGGACAACTACATCGAGCATGTTCATTGTCTTGAATATGAAGAAGGTAATGTTAGAAAAAAGTTATTATTTGAGGTTGAGTTAGTTTTAGGCCTCCATGTTAATTTTGCCATGAGTTGTCTGATTGGGATCAATGTGGAGTCCAGTTTTTTGAACTTAGTGTGAGTTTCTCCATTGCAGACTGAATAATTTTCCTTTCAAATATCTTGATCTTAATGTGGGTGCTAATCTTGGTTCTGAATCCTCTTGGGAGCCTCAAATCAGCAGGAACCTCTAATCACTCATATCTCTAGGAGGGAAATGAGCTTTTCAACAATCTATCACAATTTTGTAGAAGAAGCTCATTTCTAGTCTTAAAGAGGTGGATTCTTTATTAAAGACTATCTTGGTCAAACTTAAAATTTACAACATTCGGTTCTATTTATAAGAAAAAATTCTCTTTTTAGATACATTGAATAATTAATGTATCTGGACAATATATTGTCTAAATACATTATTTATTCAATGTATTAAAAAGGAAATCTTTTTTTATAAATGAAACCAAAGGGAGTATTAGGATACAGATTAAGAGACTATGGATTTTGATACTTTGAATCATCTTAGTGAGTTCCTTATATGTAACCATACACAAAGTTAATCTACTTCCAAATCCATGATTTGACGGTTATCCTTATCATTACACAAAGAACATATTATACATAAGCGATAGGCAAATTCGTGAGATATATAAATCTTGTTAATTTTACTTGCAAGTATTTCTAAGCATGAGTGCACACAAGAATATTTGTCTGACACTAGAGTAAAACTAGTGTAAACAATGTTCTGTTTATCTGACTTTACTCGAACTATCTCTTTAATTCATGCATTCCTAGACACACCTCTTTGCATTTAGTAATTTTTATTTGCCTAGATGTTTAATATCGAATAATCTTTAATACAATTATTTGTTATATTGCCTAAGTGCACTCATGTACATTCAGTAAATGTGGATATTTCTACATAAGCTATCATTACATTTGACCATATGTTAAATCCTTATCAATCCTAAATATTTCCAATTGTATTTCACATCGCGTGAGAAATTTACAAAAGAGAAAGAAAGATAATGGAAGAAGAACTATGCATAGACATAGACAGACAGATTAGAATTCTCAAAGAAGAGAGAAAATGACGAAGATGAGTTCAAATTGAGAATTTAGGATTTTTATAACATTCTTTGTACTAATTTTAGAAATTTTTATTTTGTATTTTTTTTAATTTCACAATTACATGATAAAACATAAATAGCATAGGTGTCATGTCATTAAAAAAAATGACACGCCACTAATTTTAAGTGCAAATATATGAGAAAAGATTAAAATTAAATAAATTTATAATAAAAAATTAATTTTATAAGTGAGCTAAAATCGAGAAATTAATATTGCAATTAAATCAAATAATTTGTAGTATAAACTACATTTTTTTCAATGTGTATTAATCGACTTACAAACTGCCTAAGAAAACCCGCACAAAATGTTACTCCCACCGTCTCACAATAGGTGTCCTCTTTCCTATTTTTATTTGTCTCAAATTATTTGTCCATTTAAAATACCAAGGTAATATTTATTATTTCTTTCCACTAACTTATCCTTATTTATTGTATTTTAATTCATTTAAGTACTCCACTATCTATTATTAATAAGGTTATTTTAGTAAAGAGAAAAGGGTTTATGCACTAACAGTGTAAAAAAGTTTTACACTGTCAACCAATCACGACTATTTTAAGCGCCAAATCATACTGTAAATTTTAAATTACTGATATGAAATGATAAAATGAAATGTTTCTATTGGATGACAGTGTAAAAGTTTTTTACACCGTCAGTGCACTACCTTTAAACTCTTTAGTAAATGATATTCATTTTATTATTGAAATCAACATAATTAATTATTTTCTTAAAAAATGTGAAAATCTCAAAAAAGACACTTATTGAGACGGAAGGAGTTTTTCCTACCTAATCAGTATTATTATTTCATATTAACATAATTTTATGTATAATATATGAGAAATTGACTGTTGTGCAAAAAAAGACTTGATACATATAATCTCAAAATATTAAACAAAAAATTGAATTTTATCTTTTTAAATTATATAACTTTAACTATTATTCAATTTACTTATTATCCAAAAATATGATAGAGCTATGCATATGCCAAAAATCAACCATAAAATGAAACAGCCTTATCCTTCATTCACTTTGCTAACACCATGGCTTCAACATTCCTCTCATATCCTGCACCTCATCTTCTACACAATAATCACTTTCAAACCAAAAAGCACTTCTCCATAAAATGCACATCTTCACTAAACTCATCTTCTTCTGACTCAGAATTTCCCACACCAGACCCTACAAACACCACAATGAACAGTCCAGAAACATTTCCACTAGAGAAAAGAAGAAGATCAGATATAGTAAGACAAAGAAGGCCGACCGACGTAGCGAAAGCCGAGCCACCGAACTTCGAAATCGGTTGGAAGAGGACAAAAGAGATTAACAATGAGAAGCCAGTAGGGTTTGTGGTGGCTGACTTTTTGGAGAAGTTGGAGGAGCTTATGATGAGGAACGATTATGGTTCAACAGAACTGTTGGCAAAAGTTGGCGAGATTGTTGCTGAAAGGGCGAGAGAAGAAGCAGAATTTTTGAAAGATGAAGGGAAAGTTGAAGAGAGAATGGTTGTTGAACTTTTTAGAGTTTTGAAGTTGATGGAAATGGATTTGGCTATGGTGAAAGCTGCTGTTAAGGAGGATACTTTGAGTGAGAGGCTTGATCAAGCTAAGGCTAGGTGCAGGCAAGCTATACTTGTTGCTTATTCCTTTTGAATTCAATGTACTACAATGTTGAGATAACAAGATGGAATTACTAATCAGTATTGTTTTGTTTTAGTGACTCTTTGATATGTTTCAATAATCATAAGATTTTTTTGACATTGTGGTTTCCTTCAAAGGAATATGCATTTAAGATTTTTTAATATTCCCCGTCTCAAAAAATGATATATATACTAGTATGGTTTATACCCTTTATTTTCCTTATTATAAGTTTTGGAATACTGTCTTATATCCCTAAGTATTTCATATTCTTTTAATTTATCTTTTTGTATAATTAATGGCTAATTTGATAAAATTTGTATAATTTTTCTTTTTTGTACATCAATAACTATATTTTTTTAATATCTTTAAAAATGACAAAGCATCTTACGATAAAAAACTGAGGGACTAACACTTTTGTTTGAAATAGACCATTATTGCATCACTTATAATTGGCTTAACTTCACACCCAAAGAAAAAAGCTTAACTTGATCCTTTAATCAGTGATAACTAATAGGAAAAAGTCTCTATAATTTTCAAGGTGACAGTTCTTATTTGCTGGGTTCTCGATGTAGAAAGAAGTAACAAAAATTTCATCAGGACCAGACAAGTAATTTAACTAACCGGTTATGTTGTCATTTCACATTTGTCATAAAACAACATTAGGTTCAACTTATCATAATACTTGAAGAAATATCAAACTTTAGGATAATTTATGACACCATCTTAAATTTTGACATCAAATAAATGGATATTTTAACTTTTTTAAGGTGTGAAGGGTATTAGTTATGTAGAACAATTTGTAGAAATTATTTATGGAACCAATTAGTATGTACTCCCTCCGTCCCAAATTATAAGAGAAAAAAACAAAATCACGTTTATTAAGAAAAATAAAAACACACTCATTTGATTTATGGTTTTCTTGAAATAAAGTGCTTTAGAAAATTTTAAAAAAATTCTAATTGGTTGTTGGTTATGGAAATGATGAGAGAGAATGTAAGTTAAATGCAATTTGCAATTAATTTTATCTTGAAAGAAATGAAAGATGATTTTTTCTCTTATATTTTGGAACAAGAAAAATGCATTTTTTTCTCTTATATTTTGGGACGGAGGGAGTACATCAGCACCTAATGTTTTTTGTTAGTAGCAAAGTTATGAACACTGCATATACACTCTTTTATTGAGGAGCCTCATTCAGCATTATAAGAATTGTCGTTTGCTTTGCACCATGCAGCAAGCAGAGAATCATAACATTTTTGTGAAGGCAAAAGGCCAAGCTTATCCTTCATTTCTGAAATAAACTCCATGGCAGTTTGCATATGTTTCGACTCCGACTCTTCAATTAGAGAAAATACCTATAATCATGCACATAAAATTTGTTGTCAAAACAAGTCAATAGTCATGCTTCTTATCAGCATTGAATTGAAAGTTGATATAATTAGCTTAAAAAGTGAACAAGAGCTAACCTTATCAAAGAGAATTTTCATTACCAATTCATCGATTTGCAACTTATCCTTGAGGAGCTTACACAAGTCGATAGAAGCTCTGACCGAAAAGAAAATGAACATAAGTGAATAGAAAATAGTCATTTTTAGTTGGAATAAATCAATGGAAATGAAATATAAAATAAAAACAAACCTTAAACGCTTATTCCAAATACAACACAATATGATTCTGCAGCAAGCATCGTTCCAATAGCTTGTACTGTTTAGTTCCTCAAGGAGCAGAAGCAATTGATCGAACCCCTCATCGGAACAAGTGTGTTTCTATATGCAAGGGGAGAGGGAATGCAGATTTAAATTCGTAAACAATTGAGTAAACTGAACACTGATAGGTGCAGTTTCTGTGTAATGACATGTTTCTCGACGAAAAAAAATTCTTAATACTCATTTCCCTTGGAGTACTAGATTTCCTTTTTTTTCTTAAAGGCAAAGTTCTGAAAGTAAGTTAATAATTTTTCTTAAAGGCAAAGTTCTGAAAGTAAGTTAATAATCAAGAAAACACAATATTATACCTTGAGCAAAGCACAGCCATGTAAAATGAGTTTGTTATATGATGAGGAAGAAGGTAAAACTTCTAGTTTTTCGTGAAAATCCTTGAACTTTTTTATGACATCCTCAACCTTCAAAAACACAAACAATAAATTAGAATCATGCATATAAGTTAATAGACAAATCATCACCACAATATGCTTATAGAAACATGCAAACTGCGATTCATACAACATCAATCATGACTAAAGTTTGAGGTAACACAATGTGAAACTGGTGATATAGTTCTAGCCTTTTAGGAAGAAGCAAACTGCATAAAGCAAAGTACTTAATAGTATCATTTTCTTACGAAAATGTTATCACGCTTGAGGATTTTCTTACCCGTAAGTCTGGAACGCTGATTGCATAACTAGCAATGAAGTTTGTCATACTATCTTCTTCATGATCTGCAAAGTGTAAGAAAACCTAAGAGTACAAATTTTAAGAGAAATAGAAGCTCATACGTCTTAAGAAAAATGTATTATTCTTTCTAAACCAAAGGTGACGATAAGAAAAAAATCACGATCATACCACTTGTTTTGTAATCAAAAAAGAGTTTCTCCGCAACAGGTTCCAATGATAGTCTTCCCAATGCCTGAAATATCTTTGCCACAGAGTCAACAGATGAAAGCTTTTTAATGTCCATGATTTCCAACACCTCCAAAATATTCTCCTTCCTTTCACTCTCACAAAGAGCCAATAAATAACTTTCTGCAACATTAGTTGAAACAAGTAAATATCACAGTTACTACATGAAACAAAATATATGTTATTGTTGGACATCAATGTGCATAAAAAGCAGCATCAAGTTAATAGTTATGTTTCTTCACCAAATAGTGGATGCACTGATTTTGAAAGATGTATGTTTGGCATGAACACTTTTAATAATTATCTGCATAATAAAAGTTTTGAATACAATTTATCTTATTTTATGTTGTGTCAACATGTTTTTGATTGAGCACACACACGTGGATTCATATAATTCATATTAGATTACTCTGATGCATTTGGCCTCACAAAACACGGACCAAACAGTTCTATACAAACAATCAAAAAATTAGAAGACAACAATTATGTCTGCGTAATGTGAAAAACTGATAGATTCTGAATAGTATTGACAATTAAGGGAATAATAATACACACCATTAGAGTACTTTATGGCAGTTATACAGGGAATAACTTCCTGCAGTAGCAGTTACAAACTGCAACAGCAGTTATACTTACACAATTAACTGTAAATAACCTCTAGGATTAGAGAGCCTAGTCTCTCCCAAACCAACCCAACCAAATACAAACTGAATGATAGCCTTTCTCATTCTTTATTCTACTTATATACTTGACATCTAACTAAATCATTTGGGCCTAACTTACTTGGCCTTTGGGCCTACGCCTAACATACACATTAGTAATTGGAGGTCTACTAACAATACTCCCCTCCAAAAGTTTCACCTTGTCCTCAAGGTGAAAATCAGGAAATTGTTGGTTGATGACCTCAAAAGCTTCCCATGTTGCTTCAAATGCTGGTAAGTCCTTCCATTGAATAAGCACCTCCACAACGTTGGCAGCATTAGTACGGACAGCCATGAGATTTTGAGGTTCCACTTGAAGTTCTAAATCTTCTGACAGCATAGGTGGTAATGGTTGAGGATTTGGGACTGGTGTGACAGCTTTCTTCAACAGAGAAACATGAAAGACGGGATGAATCTTACTTTCAGCAGGAAGGGCTAATTGATAGGCAACCAAACCGATGAGCTTAGTAATTTGATAAGGGCCATAAAAACGAGGACTAAGCTTTTCATTGATCTTCTTTGCCAAAGATTTGAGTCTATAAGGCTGCAATTTGAGATAAACCCAGTCCCCAACAACAAATGATACATCTCTCCGGTGTTTATTGGCTTGAGTTTTCATTCGGTTTTGAGCTTTGGCCAAGTTGGAATGAAGATCATGCAGAATGATGTCACGTTCTTGAGTCAACCTGTTAACTTCCTCCACCGTTGAAGGAACAGTGGTACCCTTAACCAATTGTGGTGCATCACGGCCGTATAAAGCTTTGAAAGGAGTGGTCTTGGTTGAGTTGTTGTAATTGGAATTAAACCAAAATTCTGCCCAACCTAGCCACTTGACCCATTGCCGCGGTTTGTGTCCGGTTAAGCATCTCAAATAGGTCTCCAAGCACCGATTTGTTACCTCAGTTTGGCCATCTGTTTGAGGGTGATAAGCTGTACTGAACTTCAATTTGGTACCAGCCATTTTGAATAATTCCGTCCAGAAATGACTCAGAAAAATCTTGTCCCGATCAGAGACTATGGTAGAAGGAAAACCATGAAGTCTAACAATTTCTTGCAGGAAAATTTCAGCCACTGACTTAGCATTAAAAGGATGGCTAAGAGGCAAGAAATGAGCATATTTAGTGAATCTGTCAACCACCACTAAGATAACATCCTTACCTTGACTTTTGGGAAGCCCTTCGATAAAATCCATTGATATATCGGTCCAAACTTGAGAGGGGATTGGAAGTGGTTGGAGAAGACCAGCAGGGGATAAGGTTTGGTATTTATTTTGTTGGCAAATAGCACAAGAAGCCACAAAATTCTGAATATCTTTCTTCATCCCTTCCCAATAAACCAAGGCACCTAACCGTTTATAAGTGCGGAAAAATCCCGAATGGCCACCTACTGCTGAAGAATGGTATTCATTTAGTAGTTTGGGAATTCTGGAAGAACTCCGGGGTAAGACTAACTTGCCTTTGTAGAATAGTTTCCGATTTTGGAAGGTATAGTTTGGGTGAGTACTGGAATCCCGCAACAAGTCGTGAATAATGCTTTGGAGTTTAGAATCAGCCATTATCTCCGCTTCCCATTCTTCCAAATCAGCAAAGTGGATCACAGAAACTGCAGCATAAGTCATGCGACGGGATAGAGCATCGGCTGCTCGGTTATCACTGTCGGGTTTGTAAACAATATCGAAATCAAAGCCCATTAATTTAGAAGTCCATTTGAATTGGTCATCACCCAAAATGCGCTGGTCAGTGAGGAACTTTAAACTTTTCTGGTCAGTGTGAATAATAAAATGGCGTCCCATCAAGTAATGTCTCCATTTCTGAACCGACATGACAATAGCCATAAGTTCTCGCTCATAGACAGATTTTCGTTGTGCCCGGTCAGATAAAGTTTGGCTTGAAAATGCTACTGGTCGACCCTGCTGCATTAATACGGCGCCTAAGCCTTTGTTAGAGGCATCTGTCTCAATAACAAAGGGAAGAGAAAAATCTGGTACAGTAAGGATAGGTAATTCAGCCATGGCGTTTTTCAAAACTGCAAAGGCAGCTTGTGCTTCCTCATTCCAACCAAAATTGTCTTTCTTAAGAAGTTGAGTGAGAGGTCTCGCAATCTTCCCATAATTTCGAACAAACCGACGATAATAACCTGTCAGACCTAAGAATCCCCGTAAGGCTTTAAGATCTCTTGGAATAGGCCAATTGAGCATTGCTTCAATTTTCTGTGGATTGGCTGCCACACCCTGCCCCGAAATGACGTGTCCCAAATATTCCAATTGGCTTCGTCCGAAGGTACACTTTTTGAAGTTGGCCACCAATTGATTCTCTTTGAGCAAGATCAAAACAGCCTCCAAATGTCTCTTGTGCTCCTCCTCGGTTTTACTATACACCAAAATATCATCAAAAAATACCAATGTGAATCTACGTAAATATGGGCGTAACACTTCATTCATTAAAGCCTGAAATGTCGAAGGGGCATTAGTAAGACCAAAAGGCATAACAACAAATTCATAGTGGCCTTCGTGAGTTCTAAAGGCTGTTTTGGGGATGTCCTCTATTTTCATTCTGATTTGGTGATAACCAGACTTCAAATCCAACTTAGAGAATATCGTCGCACCTCCGAGTTCATCCAACAATTCATCAATAATGGGTATAGGAAATTTATTTGGCAGAGTGATTTTATTTAAGGCTCGATAATCTACACAAAACCGCCAGCCACCATCTTTTTTCTTGACAAGGATGATAGGGCTAGAGTACGGACTAACACTTGGCCTAATGACTCCGGATTGCAACATGTCATCTACTAATTTCTCAATTTCATTTTTTTGATAATGGGGATACCTGTAAGGACGTAGATTGGGGATAGGAGCGCCTTCCTTCAAGATGATTGCATGGTCATGACTCCGTTGGGGTGGTAAACCTTGTAGTTCGGTGAATACTTCTGGATAGTCTTCCAAAATTGGTCGAATCCACGGTAGTGTGGCAGCATGTGGGTCTGTTGCTTCTGAAATCATGTGATAGGTGATTAGAAACCCTTCCCCTTGGTTGGAGAGTGCCTTATACATGGATTTGATAGATGCCGGTGCTTTGGAGAGGGTGGGATCCCCTTGGATTATGTGAGTTCCTGTGGGTGTAGGAATTTTGAGAAGCAAGTCTCCAAAGTTGGCCCGGATTTCCCCAAGTTGTGCTAGCCATTCCATCCCCAACACAATATCGACTCCACCAAGTTCAAAGACATAAAAGTCTTGTTGAATTGTAAGACCTTGAATGTCCAAGGTTAATTGTTGACAAACCCCTCCACATGGAATTTTGCGGCCATCTCCCACCTCCACATTAAAAGAAGGTGTTGCAGCAATGGATAAGCTTAGTTGGTGAGCCAAGAGAGAGGAAATGAAATTGTGAGAGGCTCCACAATCGACCAAAACCAAAATGCGTGGCTCTGCCAAATATCCCCACAACTTTATAGTTTTCTTAGATGTGAATCCTGATATACTATACATCGACAATTGAAGGGTATGGAGTGTGGATTCTGCTGTTTCAATAAATGGGGCTGATTCGTCATCGTCGTCTCCTTCCATAAGCATGACATGAAATTGTTTATTAGCGCACACATGACCCGGAGCAAATTTTTCATCACAGCGAAAACACAAATTCTTGGCCATTTTATCCTGCAGTTCCGTGTCTGTAAGGCGTCGAAAAGCTCGCCCACGAGAAGTAGTTGCTGGTTTTGTGTTAGATGTCTCAGTTGTGGCAGCAATCGACGTTGTTTTGGCGTTGATTGCTTTGTTGTTGGAGTCCCACGTAACAGTGCGGTTAGAAGGATAACCATAACCCTTGGTGAAAGTCTTGGAGTGGGTGTTGAAGGAAGTTCCTTTGTCAAGGATGACATTCTTTTCATCAATTTTCTGGGCGAAATCCATCATCTCGGCCAAGGTTGTAACCGGATGTAATTTCAATTCTGCCTTTACCCCATCTTTTAACCCATTGAGAAAAATCCCTTTAAGATAATCTGGTTCTACACTTCTAAGTGGGCCAGCATACAATTCAAACTTGTCCCGATACTCTTCCACCGAGCCCATTTGCTTAAGGCTGAGGAGCAGTTCATAGGGACTTTGTAGCATTGACGGTTGAAACCGTTTGATCAAACCAGCCTTGAAATCATCCCAAGATGGTGAGGGGGAACAAAATTCCCACCATTGATACCAAGTGAGTGCTTTTCCTTCCATTGCTATCATGGCAGCCTGTACCTTTTCCTCGTCAGTTACACCCCTTAAATCAAAGTAGCGTTCAACACGATTAATCCACCCAAAAGCGTCTTCACCCTCGAAAATGGGAATTGTAAGTTTTCTCCATTTGTCATCATGGTTGCGGAGATTCTGTCCAAATACAGGGGTACCATTACCTATGTTGTCATTTCGGATAGTGAGACCGCGGACAGTTTCGAGTAGTTCATCAATTCGGCGCTGCGATTCATATTTTTCAGTTTCCATCAGATTGCGCAACTCATGAATCTCTTCTCTGGTTGCAACAAAACCTTCATATGCCCTTTCCAAAAATTCCAATCTTGCTTCCATTTGGCGGCGCGTGTGGACCATAAACTAGTGCCAAGGATCGTTGTCTATGATACCAATGATAGATTCTGAATAGTATTGACAATTAAGGGAATAATAATACACACCATTAGAGTACTTTATGGCAGTTATACAGGGAATAACTTCCTGCAGTAGCAGTTACAAACTGCAACAGCAGTTATACTTACACAATTAACTGTAAATAACCTCTAGGATTAGAGAGCCTAGTCTCTCCCAAACCAACCCAACCAAATACAAACTGAATGATAGCCTTTCTCATTCTTTATTCTACTTATATACTTGACATCTAACTAAATCATTTGGGCCTAACTTACTTGGCCTTTGGGCCTACGCCTAACATACACATTAGTAATTGGAGGTCTACTAACAAAAACACAGATGAACTTCTCAACATATATTACGGTTAAAATTCAAAGATAGAAGTTTGAGCACAGCTTCATAGAAACAGTTTATGACAAAGAAATACATGTGAAAGTAAATAAATAAAAGATCCACGTACCTCGTAAATCAAAAGTTTCCTCGCCATCATTCTCTGCAATATAATCACAAAGACTTTGAATCTTTTCTTCATCATTAACTTTTAACCACATCAGCATTTCATAGTAACCCAGTCTTGCAGTTGAACTGGGATTCTCATCTTTGATAACCTGACAGAAAAACTGAAACTCTTCAACCAATCTCATGTCAATTGTATACATAAGAAGTGGGCGATATGTTTGTTCTTCGAGCTCTAAACCTTGTCCCCTCATTAACTCAAAAAGGTGAAAAACCTTCCCCATCTCTTCAATTGCAATGTCTTTATTCTCAGCTTCCCTAGCTTTACCTATGCATATTTTTACCAATGCATTGTATCCTGTCACGCCTGGTTTTCGTTCAACTTTATCAAACAACTCAAGGGTAGCCTCAGTTCCTAGTATCTTCCCACAGCTTTCAATTATGCGGCGGAAACGTTGGTCTTGATTAGTATTGAATATGCATGTTCTTTTCTTTTCACGAGAAGCCTCTTTCCTTCGCAATGCTATATTGCTTTGAAGTGAGTTTGGCAACTGCGATATATTTATTATTTTTTCAAACTCATTTGTGGCATCAATTTCTTCAGAATAAGCTTCCTGGACTGACTGACCACCTGAAATAAGTAACAATACACTAGTAGTATCTCAAGTTGTCAAGCTGGTTCTGGTGTTGTCAATCGTGGAGAATAGTCATTACTCCCTCCGCCCTACAATGAGTGACTCATTTCAATTTTCAATACACTTTTTCCAATTTTACCCTTTATTTAATAAAAATTTCACCATTTCCAATACATACTAAGGGTACTATATACTTTTCTTAATCAGTGTGAAATGGTGTGTTGGGTCACTCATTATGGGATGGAGGGAGTAGTTCAAATTCTGCTACGCTAAATTGCTATAACGGCGTTATCTATGAAGCATGCACACCTCTAGGAGTAGGCGTGTCGCGGTGTCCAACACTTGTATTACACCCGTACGACATGTGTCAGAAAAGTTAAACAAGTGTCCCAAAAAATAGGTTTCTTTCGTTGTTTCGATACTTTTTGAAACGAAGTCCAACAAGCGTATGACACTCATATAACACGTGTCGGACAATTCAAACAAGTGTTTCACAAAAAAAGTATTTTTCCTTATTTAACACACCTTATACATTTTTTTGGACAATTCTCACAAACATCTAAAAGGATTGAATAGGTATTGAAACAATGTTATCAATGAGAGATTAAAAACATGAATTTTTATTAGATTATTTTAAACTTGTTTTAATAATAGATGGATAAATGAAGATCATATACTATATGAATCACACAAGCAGTGGTGTCAATGTCCTAAGATTTTGAAATTATCAGTGTTAAAGTGTCTGTGCTGCGTCGTCTTCTGGTATCCGTGCTTCATAGGACATTATAGCCGCTAAATGACAACAAGATGCACAAAATCGCGAATCACAGACCAATAGCGTTTTGTTCAAATTCCGCTAAGCTATAGCGCCATTATAGTCTCTATTTGACAACATTGTCTGGGCCACTTCAAGGGCTGAATAATCAAGTCGAGGGTTCAATCCCTAACTACTAACATAACACAAGCTATTCATAAGAGATGGAAAAAAAAGTTGAAACTACGAGTTAAGCTACAGAACTGAGACTTTCTTTGAGTTTTCTTCCATATCCTAAACAAAACAGATAATACACATTCTCAGAGGAATTTTAACAAACACTTACCGTAGAAAACAGAAGAAATCTGCCGAAAAACCCCTTCAAAATACTCATCTGCAACAGCAAAATACCCAAAACAGAAACAAATAAAAATGACATTTTATACTCAAATATTCCAACAAAATGGAATACAACAACACCCATTAACGTAATGAGTGGAAATCAAAATACCCAGAAACGATTTCGGTAGTTGTTGTTATCAGTGGGGTGAAAAGGTACCTGAATCAGGGTTTTGTTGAAGGTTAAGGCTTGTGAGGATGGAATTGACATCTGGTTTGGAATGGGTGGAAGATGATGACGTAAAAGGAGAAGAATGGGAGCAAAAGGGAGCGCGTAGATTTCTAATAATGTGGTAGTAGCGCATTTGAACTTGAATGAATGAATATTTGATAAATTACGTTGAAGTGGTGAAGGATTCTCTTTCTCTAAGGTGGAAATGAATTCACGCAATTACTTCAATGATCAACCTATGAGTGAAAACTGAAAACTCACGGAAAGAGGATGAGTATTCTTTTTCAATTGTGGGTTGAAATTTTCATGTTTAAACTTTTTTTTTTAGTGAAGACCCATTTTGGTCCCTCACAAAAATCACACAACCCAAATTAGTCCCTCACAAAAAAAAGGACTCGATTTAATCCCTTATAAAATTTAACCGGACCATATTAGTTCTTTTGTTAATATTTTTATCAAATCAGTTTTTTTATATTTTTAAACCGTGATTGGACTGCCACGTTGGCTTTTATTTTTTATTTTCATTTTTTAAATATTAAATTAATTTTTAATTATAATTTAATTTTTAAACAATTCTGATTTAATAATATCAAAAAGACTTGTTTTTTTTATAAGGAATCGAACTCAATACTATTAAAAAATATCTTAAGTCTTTACCACTAGGCCAATATGCATTCATAAAAAATAATTTCCAAAATTTTTAATAATATTAAATAATTATGAATTTAAAACAAAAATTATAAAATTTATATCAATGGGGTTTCAAACCTCTTTGATTTACTAATTTCAAATAATATACCAATTTAAAAATAAAATTTATTAAATGTAAAACCTCAATATATTTAATCAATTAAAAATAAATTAAATTATATGTAATTGAAATTAAATAACACGCAAATAAATATTTATTTATTTTAAATTAATTCAAATTAAATAATAATTAATTAGTTTAATAGTAATTCAACTAATTATTAAAATATTTAATAAATTTAAATTAAATAATCAATTAATTTTTAAAATTATTTAGTTAATACAAACTAAATAGTAATCAATTAATTTAATAGTAATTCAATTAAATATTAATTTATTTATTTTAATTTGATTAATATTATTTAGGATTTATATTTTATTAGTTTTATTTTTAAATTTTTGTATTATTTAAAATTAGTAAATATTTATTTTTTTGTTATTTGAAATAAATAAATATTTGTTCTGAATTATTATTTAACTTGACTTGTATAGTTGTAAAGTGACTATTATTTAACTTGAACGAATTTGAATTTGAGACCCAGTTGGTACAAATTTTAACTTTTTTGTTTTGTTTTAAATTCTACATTATTTAATATTTCTAAAAATTATAAGAATTATTTGTCATGAATATACATTGGACTAGTGGTAAGGACTTAAGATATTGATTAAAGGTCATAGGTTCAATACCATATAATTTTTTTTTTTGCTTTTTTGATATTATTAATTCAGAGTTGTTTAAAAATAAAATTATAATTAAAAATTAATTTAGTATTTTAAAAAATGAAAAATAAAAAATAAAAGCCAACGTGGCAGTCCAGTCACGGTTTAAAAGTATGAAAAAAACCGATTTGGTAAAAATATTAACATAAGGACTAATATGGTCCGGTTAAATTTTGTAAGGGATTAAATCGAGTTCTTTTTTTTGTGAGGGACTAATTTGGGTTGTGTGATTTTTGTGAGGGACCAAAATGGGTCTTCACTCCTTCTTTTTTTTTGTGTAAGAATCTAGGGACTAGAATTTCATGTTTTTAAACATGTGGAATGTGATGCATTCGAATATATATTCCATCAGACGATCCACCTCAAGTGAACGATTTTCTTTTTCCTTTTAACTTGTACTATTATAAACAGGGCCGGTCCAAACAATGTGGAAACCCGGTTCTAATTTTTAAAATAGGCCCCTAAAAAAATTTATGTAATAACATTTTTGTTAAAACTTAATCCATATAAATATCATTTACGTATCTTTATGCCCGTATAGCTTTTATTTATAGGTTTTTTCTAGATCTCATAGAGATTAAATTATTGTAATTGTTTTAATTCAAATTTATATTTAAATATAAACATTCACAAATTTAAAATTTAAAGTTATTGTAATATATTTATAAAATCATCAAAATTTAGATAAAATGTACTTAGTAAACTTAAATAAATGGTGATACTAAAAAAATTTCTTAAAAAAATACGTAAAGTTAGAAGCTCAGCATGAAATATTTTAAATTAGTAAAAAAAGGCATGAAAATATACATGAAGATTTTATTATAAGGGCATGAAAATATTTAATTTGTAAGAAAGATTATAAAATATTATGAGTATTATATTAAATTAAATTAATACAAGTTATTAATAATTTAATTTATTTTATTTGTGAGATGCCTCTTTATTGCAACACACGGACCGTTTAATTGGAGAAATTAAAATTTACTGTGCGTCCATCTCCTGCCATTCGTGGATAGAGTTTTTAGTGGCAAATAGCATGCTGTATGTATATATTATGAGGCCCCATATATTGTGAGGCCCTGTGCTGTAGCACAGGCTGCACAGGCACATGGCCGGGCCTGATTATAAATACACCATACATACATCATTTTCAATTTGATAAAACTATACACACATGTTAAGATTGATCATCATCTTCAATCTTGCATTTATTCATATACATAAATAAAGTATACATAATTATTCATAATTTGGTAGCCATCTAGACTTGGTTGATAATATTCAGTTTAGGTTGGTTGTAACTTATGGTTGAGTTAAGGATCATAGGTGGTTTCATAAAAAAAAAACTGTAATGGTTTTTACTCCAAAATCAAGATGTTAATTTGAGGGTTTTCGACAAGAGTTACGCAATTGGATTAGATTGAGTGAAGAGCTTTGAAGAATGAGTGGTTCTTGTAAAGGAGTAGCGTGAGACGGTGAATCATTTGGTAATCCTTGGGTGATAACAACTTGTAATTTAGATTCAACCGAGTGAAGACTTTCAAGAACGGTAGTTTCTTGCAAAGGAGTAACATGAGACGGTGAATCAATTGGTAATCTTGGGCGACAATAATTTGTAATTTAGATTCGACCGAGTGAAGGCTTTGAAGAACGGTCGTTTCATGCAAAGGAGTAGCGTGAGACGGTGAATCAATTGGTGTTTTGTTGGGGGACTTGATCAAACGTAGTTCAAGGGAAGAGAAGTGCAAAGGTCAACATCAAGCATATGGTTTGTAGGGTTGGATTGCTTGACATCTCTTGTAAATAATTTTTTGTATAGTAAGATTGATATCTCAATTCCAAATTGGAATTGGGGGCTGACGTAGTCATTGCGAGGAAGATCGGTGAACTACCTAAACAACTCCTCGTGTCCTCTTTTTCTCTCTCTATCTCTTTATCTTTTGCATTTAAATTTCTATTATCAAATTATTAAACATATTGATTGAGTGATTGATTCGTAACAATTTTCCGGTAATTGTTCTGTACATTGTTGATTTGTTGATTGCCTTACATTCAATTAGATTGTAAGAGGATTTTGATATAAACAAACTTAAACGAAGATTGTAAAAAAACCAATCACACGCCAAGTGTTCGATAATTTGAAACTTTGAATTGTTGTGTTTAAATTGATTAGAAATTGATTGCTTAGAGATCACATTAAAATTATTAAGTGAGAATTTAATTATTAATCGATTGTATCATTGTTATTCCATACAAAGGAGTGTACGCGTATCTGAGGTTCTAATAATCTGTTTGGTTTAGGCGACTTTTAATCTAAACATGATACTTACACTTGTTATAGTTTAAACGTTTTCAAAACTTTTAAAATATGAATTTTTAAAGTCGGAGATTTATTCATCTTCCTCTAGATAAATTGTCGTCGTCTAACACCTACATTAACAGTATATATTAAACTAATGATAATATATCAAATACCAGCACCAACGAAATGAAGTTTAAAAACATTCAAAATGCTACGAAAAATATAAAATTTCTTTATCCACCTCCCTATGGGGTCACCCCCAGCGAAAACCCCAATTTACCCCTGCTTCGGAAATGAACTTCCGAAGTATTTTTTTTTTAAATTTTCTCAGACTTCGGAAGTGCATCTCCGAAAACACCAAATGGGGGGTGTTTTCGGAGATGCACTTTCGAAAACACCTTTTTTCAGATTTTGGGGGGTTTCGAAAATGAACTTCCGAATTATGCAGAAACTGTGTTTTTTTTAATGTTTTTGGAAACAGCCTCGTATTTTTAATTAAAGGAAGACGACAGATAAAATAAGCGATATATAAACAGAAAATACTAATATACTAATATGATAAAAATAGTAATATATACAAGCCGATCCGATCCAAATCCAAATAATAATAGTGTACGAAAGATACAATCCGAAAACAAAAAAAAATAAACCCGACCACTACTGGGTATGCCTAACCCTCTCTCCCTGGGACCTCCTCTGCCGCCTGTATGCCGCCGCACGGCCCGCATTAGTGACGATCATCTCCATCACGGCGACTGCCTCTTGACCGCCCTGATGAACGACACCTCGATCCAACGCGTCCCGCCCAAGCATCTCTATCCGCTGGCAGATCGGCAGGAGATCAATGGCGTGGTCATCCTCGGCCTGCTGGTTCTCCAGGATCTCCTCGTGTGCTGGCCTAGGAGCGCCGGGAGCGTCGGGTGTCAGCTGAGGATGTGACACTCGGTAGAACCATGTGACGTACCACTCCACACTGTGCCAGTCTTGGGTGACCCGAATGCGACAATACTCCTCCGGTACCACATGATGCTCCCAATCCTCAAATATGGCAGTGAGTTGCACTCTGGTCACTGTGTCGGGAGCAGCCTCAAAAGGTGACCTGGGTATCATCTGCACAAATCCGAACTGCAGCATGCACCGCTCAGGGAGATATCGGACCATGATGCTGGTCCCGCATGCCAACCAGCCAGAATATAAAGATATGCCGTCAAAGGGGACAACCTGAGTGTAGTCGCTGAATGGCCTCCAGGTGACGTCATCGTGCATCGTGCGGACCAGGTACCCACGGTATGGTCCCACCGCATTGTTCCCCCTCTGGAGAACGTATCTGGCGGCCTTGGGCATGGCGTCAACGTACTCAGGATCAATGTGAAAGTCGTGGCTCCGGGAGAAGTAAGAGATGATCCAGCTCTGAAACACAAACACGATAATGTAACGTACCGTAAGTAAATACGAAACATAAATAAATACGAAACATAAGTAAATACGAAACACAAATACGAAACATAAATAAATACGAAACAATTAAAATGAAACGTACCGTGAGTAGTGTGCAGGATCCGGTCAACTGCCTCGTCCTCCAGTTGGAGGCCTCATTCAGCTTCTGGTATAGGTATGCCAGAGTAGCTGCCCCCTAGTTCCACTGGTGAACGGTGGTCAAGTCCATGAAGTAGCGGAGGTAGGTCATGTCGACGTACCTTGCACTCTTGTCCACAAAGATCGCAGCGTCTACCACATACATGTACCAGCACCGGAGAGCGCAGCCACGGTGATAATGTGTAAATAGGTCGTCACTCGCATCCTCGGCATCGGTCGCCGCGTCCAGGTGGTGCTCGAAATAGAGGCTCAGTGTGGTGAACCGGATATGAGGCTCAGATGTCGTGATGCACTCGTAGTCAGCAACTTCGGGCTCCATACCCAAATAGAGCGCCATCCACTCACTGGCTTCGATCCTCTGGATCCGGGAGTGGGTCAACAGCGCCCCCTCTGATCGGCAGGTGGAGAAGACATTGCACATCATGCAAGGTGATCGTCATCTCCCCAACCGGCAAGTGGAAAGAAGACGTCTCCT
This sequence comes from Vicia villosa, assembly GCF_029867415.1. Classification (NCBI taxonomy): domain Eukaryota; kingdom Viridiplantae; phylum Streptophyta; class Magnoliopsida; order Fabales; family Fabaceae; genus Vicia; species Vicia villosa. The sequence goes on along the minus strand of NW_026705276.1, from coordinate 134,330 downwards.
TGTGCCACCGCTCCACAAAGGCCCCCTGCATGCCGTGGCTGATGGTGGAATACCCCGTCATGCAGAGCCCACTAAGCCCTGAACCTCTCACAGCGTCGTTAAACCACTCGGCAGTCGGTTTAAACAGACTGAAAACCTTCCGGGCGTGGTTCACCATTTTCAACGACTCTCTCTCTCTCCTGTTACAAAAAAACAAATAAAAAAGTATGTTAAATAAACCGTTAAGAAAATATTGAATAAACGTCTAAATTATAAAACGGTTAAATAATGTAGTCGGGCAAATTATAAAAAATACCTCTCCCTCCCAGATACGCCGAGCGACGTGCTCGCGGTAGGATATCAACACGGAAGTGTCACTGGGCCCTCCCGGGTAGCCCTCCTCCTGCTCATCCTCCTCCCCGAGTGGAGGGTCAACATCTGGTACCTCCTCCGCCTCGTGGTATGACACTGCCACCTCCGGTACCTCCTCCTCCTCCTCCTCTCGTTGGCGGGAAGAAGATACCCGAGCCAGACGACTCCTCGATCCAGATGCAGAGGTACCCTCGTCCATCTTCACGGGAACTCGCACACGTCGTCCCCGTCCCCCTGTCGACGCCAGCTGCGCTGCCGCCCACTCGTGTTTAGCCGACGCAGTCTGGGTCTCTCTACCCTATCTGATGCGTGCTTGGTTGTCTGACATGTTCCTGAAAACAATTGAAATCGATTATTATGGGAGACAACATAAAGAACTAAAAAAAATTGCACTTGTGATACAATTCGGAAGTTCATTTCCGAAACTGAGAATGGAGGTGTTTTTCGGAAATGAACTTCCGAAACACCCCTGCGAGGAAGTTTTCTGCAACTTCCATGGCAGACCCCAAAATCCAACTTCAAAACAACTTGTAATGCTTCCAACAACCTAAATACTACTAACAACCTACCCCTATATCATTTATGCAATTGAAAACAACCCTAACATGCATTTGAAATATGGATCTAACAATTATAAAACTTACAAATTGAAGTGATTCGAGAGCTTTTGAATGTAGTATAGCAAGGTGATTGGAGCCTTTGATGCAGCCTTGGAAGTGGGTTTGCAGAAAATCTCAGAGGGGTTGAGTTTGATATTTGTTTAGGGCAAATGATTTGGGGGGAGAGGGTTGTTTTGCTAAACTGCAAAACGCGCAGTATTTCGGAAATGCACTTCCGAAATGGTGTTTTCGGAAATGCATTTCTGAAATAAGACAAATTTTGAAGAAAAAAAATGCGCTTTCGGAGATGCATCTCCGACAACACCTTTTTCTTGCATTTCGGAAATACATTTCTGAAGTCAGGGGTATATGTGGTTTTTCACCAGAGATGACCTAGAAGATCGGGAGGTTTATAAAGAAATATAATAGATGACTACCAATGCAATATATACTATAAGACATGAATAAAATTGAAAAACAACATGGGGTGGTTAAATTATACTGCTAAGTATTCATAACATTGACTCAAAGTATATAAAAGCAGGAATTGCTTAAAAATGTGTATGAAATGATGAAATTAACAAAGAAAGAATGATCTTATACTAAATATTCTTGAAAAAACATACAAGAATCCTCTATACAATTCACATAATATCTTATTCCATGTTTACAAAACCAGCAAGAGTTTTAGTACACGACACCAATACATCATTAATGATAATAATTTAAAAAATAAATAATTAAACGTAATCATACGTGTTATTATTTATAATCGGTCAAATCAATCTAAAAACCATATTCTAATTAAAAATAGACCTAAATTAAAAATAAATATAATTTTAATAATTAAAAATTATGTATAAAAAATATAATTATATATTAATCAAATAATGTAAAAAAATAATTCAAATTACTGTTTAAACTATAAAAACAATATTTCATACAACTTAAAATTTCTAATTACTTAAAAAGAGTCTTTTTCCAAATATTTTTTTATAGAAAATTCATCAACTAAATCTTATTATTTTAGTGTCTCCAAAACACCGTTAAACAATTAATTAATAAATAAATAATAAAATAAATGAGAAATTAACAATTAAAAAATAAAAAAAATTAATAATTTAAAAATGAAAGAATAAAACATTAAATCTTCTATTTCATTTTACTTTTTATATTTTATATTTTTTTATTTTTTTTTCAAAAATTAGTATAGTTTGGTTGACATCAAGTAGTTTCAGTCCATCCTCACTAAATCAACTAACAATTGGATATTTTCTATTCTTCTTTAAATAGTTGAAATCATTAACAACTACTTTTAATCCAAAGCCAAACGTCTCGGACTTTGGCGCTATTACTCGAGTCTGTCACCAGCTTTTGACTCAATCTGTTAAGAATTTTCATGTTAAATTTATTAGAAGACAAGCTAATGAGGTTGCTCATATTTTGGCTAAGGCGACTTCATCTCTTACTAGTTTTCATATTTTTAACGATATGTACCGACATGTATTCACAATATTATTATTAATGAAATGGATTAGTTTTCTTCTGTAAAAATAAATAAAAAAATAAACTATTACCAAATTTATGTCTGAACTTGATTAAGACTAATTAAACGGAATTTTTTGATATCCCTAATGTTAATTTTACCACTCTGATACTCTTAATTATTATTTCACTATTTAAACAACGTGATGATAGTTAGCAGACGAATTGGAAGTCATGGCAGAAGGGAATGAAAAGGTGCAGCGAAGAAGATGAGGGATTTTGGAGTTGATGACCTTGAAGGAGAAGAAGAACGAATGCTATTTTTTTCCATTTGATCCCTATTTAATATATTGCAAAGAGAAGATGTCCACATGTGTAATGAAAAATAAAATAAAATGAAACAACGTTATCCATGTCAGCAACGTTTGCCACCTAATCCTTTTTTTAATGTTCCTTTGACATAAGGGACTGAAGCCAAAGCGAATTGAACATATGGGGACTTGGACCGGAAAAAAAAGATTCATGGACTAAAACCAAAAACACGCTAACTTACAGGGACGAAATCACTAATCACTATTTAAGCCTTTTATATACAACATTTTGTTGTAGATTATGTCCACCCATGCAGCTTGATTCTATCTTCTTGAAATGATTAATCTTTTTCCTGCAAAATAATAAATAATTATATAAACCTGAGGCGTGTAAAAACACTGTCCTTAAGGATTTATCCGCCTCATAAGCGCAAATCCCCCAGGATTCAACAGGTTCTTCCGAGATTTTCATTATAAATCTGAGGTATCAGAACAACAAGAACTACTCTTTGAGATGACCAGAAGATGTAATCCAAAAATGAAAGAGCAACAAAAGAAAAGGAAGAATAAAAGAGGTTTGGTTAGATTATCACGTTAAAGTATTTTATTTTTTCTGTCTCTTTTTTTGTAAATGGTAGGGGACTTTATATAAGAAAGAGAAAGTTGGAGTAATCGATTTGACTCATTCAAGTCAAACTTATTAAATTATTTGACCAATTTAAAATCATCATAAAACAAAATAAATAATAACAATTAATATTAAAAAAACATTTTCTTATATTTGTCAATTAAAGATGAGATAAAATTATTTAAAACTTTTGAAATATATTCAAAATTTACAACAATCCCCCACATATTTCAAAAGTTGAAAAGAAGAATAAAAAAGAATTTTCTGACTTAACATCATGGATGTGATGCATCAAACTAGTGTAGCAAGCTATATGAACTAGTCCTAGAATGATAGTACTTAACATACAGTGAAGTTGGTGTAGCAAGCTATATGAACCAAAAACACTTTACGTATGTTAGAGGTCTACCACCCACATCACACCCCCCACAATTCTTGTTGTTGACGCTGTGGTGCGCTAATAGGCCATGCGCGTGCCTGGTTATTTTCATGAGTGCTCTAGAGATTTTGCCAAGATCTCATATAAGCGGCCCCACTCAACACTCATATAGGTGATTTCATCAAGTGTATGCTGCAAATCATACACCACCCATAAGGGATATGAAATTCATTATAAGCTACATAAGCTTATCCTCTCAGTAATGCAGTATCTAGCACTTTCTCATTTACACTATAGGAAAAAGACGCAATAAAAATTAATCAAATAATTTTTTGTGCTAGCAGAACTAACAAGTGACTTGTTCTTACCCATATGAACCTTTTTCATGGGATCTCCAATCATAAAGGTTGGGTTCCCATCACTTGTTAATTTCAATTGGCTTATGTCTAATTCCCCTCGATGTGTCACAAATTAATTTCTTCCCAGGGGCTATGTCATAGGATTGACTACAATCATATTGATATACCTTCGCTTTATCTCATCGTTTAGTAGCTACTTTATACACAAATGAGGAAGTCACAATTTTTCTTCCTAAAACTTATTGACTAAGACGTCTCTTAGTCAATGAATCTCAGATATTACTCAAGTTTTAATGTTCAATTTGGTCTCCATAGTTAAATTTATACAGGTCTGCTTATATGATTTATAAGCGACATCATTATTTCTTAATAAAAACAAATATAAATCTATTTAAGATTTTAATATAAAGGTGTGTTTGAATGATTTTCAAATAACAACACCCCCACAATAAGAAATAGTTTCACATTTAGTTTTATTCTAATTTGAATAATATATTAACATCAATGTATTATTGTAACACATTGGATCATCCACTATAAGAAATATCACAATTTAAATTATCACTCAAAATATATCATTTGATTAAACTCATCAGATTTTTCATAATACTCAATAAATAATAAATATTTTTTCAATAATACGTAAATTTTTTTCTCACATTGAAAACAATATCATTCCAAATTTCTCTAATTATTATATCTTCTCCCAAAGATATCTCAGTAATAATAATATGTTTCAAATTCATTTTCTCATTCAGATCATCATATATCCAAAAATGATATAATATATCAATAAAATAACTAAATAATATTTGATAATGAAACAAAATATCATTGAATAAAAGTCTCATAATATTATATACCCCACAATAAAATATATTTTAGACAAAATCAAAAGTACACATATTTTATACTCATAAATACTCGAGTCATAACAAAATATATCTCAATTCTACACATTTAATTCAATTCATTATTAAGATTAAATAATGTTAATTTATATTTAATTAATATCAATGAGAATTAAATATTTGAATCAAAACCACTATAATACATTAAGTGAATAAATGTATCATCATTAGCATCTAAATTAATTTTAATATATCAAAATAAATTTAATAAATATTATCATAATAAATATTTAATTTATTTAATAATTCATAGCAATTAAATTACAATTATGTAGTAGAAAGGCCGATTAATCCACCATCAATATATAACTAATGTAATATATAACTAATGTAAGGAATAATTATAATAGTATAGTACTATATATTTCTAACGGTCTGTTTTTAACGGTAATATACTAGTCAATGAGAACTTATTCACTTACTTTCATGTGATAATATAATATTAATGCAATAATGAATACAAATAGTCTACATTAATATTTAAGAAATAATATCAAAAACTTTAGATAAAAAATTACACGTCACAACAACAACAATAAAATAAAATAATAACACTTTTCATTTCTTTCTCAATAAACATTTTATATAACAATAACAATGAATATATATAAAAATGAACAACCATATATAATTCATTCCAATGATCTTAATGCGATAAAGATGTAGAAAAAATATTAATCTAAACTAAAAAAGTTTTCTTCTTCTATTTAAAGAAAATTTCTTTACTCAGAATTTTAATATTTTTTATAAGTTGTCTAACAAAATATGAAAGAATACAAATAGTAGCATAATTTCACGTAAAACAAAAATGTCAAATAACAATTTGAAGAGTATTATTCAACCTAAAATGCATTATATACTATTTTCACATACTATATTATTAGGGAAAAATAATATTAAAATCTTTAGAATCACACTCAGAAACATCCTTTAGAAATCATTGGAAAAAAAAATCAAACCAATATAACATAAGTTTGAATATATAGAACCTGAATTGGTTTATCAACAAGAACCATGACAAAGAATAAATCCTTAAGATTGTTGTAGATTATGTCCACCCATGCAGCTTGATTCTATCTTCTTGAAATGATTAATCTTTTTCCTGCAAAATAATAAATAATTATATAAACCTGAGGCGTGTAAAAACACCGTCCTTAAGGATTTATCCGCCTCATAAGCGCAAATCCCCCAGGTACCAGACATTTTTCTATACATTCAATTATTATTTTTTCACGGGTACCAGACATTTTTCTACACATTCAATTATTATTTTTTCACGGGTACCAAACATTTTTCTATACATTCACTTATTATTTTTCACGGGTACCGGATATTTTTCTATACATTCAATTATTATTTTTTCACGTGTACCAGACATTTTTCTACACATTCAGTTATTATTTTTTCACGGGTACCAGACATTTTTCTATACATTCAATTATTATTTTTTCACGGTACCAGACATTTTTCTATACAATCAATCATTATTTTTCACGGGTACCGGACATTTTTCTATATATTTAATTATTATTTTTTCACGGGTACAAGACATTTTTCTATACATTTAATTATTATTTTTTCACGGGTATCCGATATTTTTCTATTAAAAAATAATCTAAAATAAATGCGCGTCCCGTACCAGAACCTGTGCGAACGCACGGGTTTGATACTAGTTGGAAAAAAAATCAAACCAATATAACATAAGTTTGAATATATAGAACCTGAATTGGTTTATCAACAAGAACCATGACAAAGAATAAATCCTTAAGATTGTTGTAGATTATGTCCACCCATGCAGCTTGATTCTATCTTCTTGAAATGATTAATCTTTTTCCTGCAAAATAATAAATAATTATATAAACCTGAGGCGTGTAAAAACACTGTCCTTAAGGATTTATCCGCCTCATAAGCGCAAATCCCCCAGGATTCAACAGGTTCTTCCGAGATTTTCATTATAAATCTGAGGTATCAGAACAACAAGAACTACTCTTTGAGATGACCAGAAGATGTAATCCAAAAATGAAAGAGCAACAAAAGAAAAGGAAGAATAAAAGAGGTTTGGTTAGATTATCACGTTAAAGTATTTTATTTTTTCTGTCTCTTTTTTTGTAAATGGTAGGGGACTTTATATAAGAAAGAGAAAGTTGGAGTAATCGATTTGACTCATTCAAGTCAAACTTATTAAATTATTTGACCAATTTAAAATCATCATAAAACAAAATAAATAATAACAATTAATATTAAAAAAACATTTTCTTATATTTGTCAATTAAAGATGAGATAAAATTATTTAAAACTTTTGAAATATATTCAAAATTTACAACACATTTACTATTAATCCAAATATTTTTGTAAATGATACCTAAACAAAAATAAAGTTTGTATATGGAAAAAAAATTTATTATTGATCTAAATTTTTTTATATACGAGAAATGGTATTTATGATCAAATATTTTTGATCAAAAAATGGTATACTGGGAAAAATCTTTTATTGATCTAAATATTTTTATATATGAAATAATTAATTATTTATTTAAATATTTTTTTCTTTTTTAACATTCTATTTAAAATAAATGATATATTCAAATGCGCGTAATAGAACAGAACCCGTACGTATGCACGGATTTGTTACTAATTTATATTAAATTACAAATGATTAATATAATTTTGTTGTACATCCTGACAAAACACCACTACCTTCTAAATTAAATTAATATTTATTTGACAATCCTAATTTTTTTAAAAAAACTTCTTAATTTTAATATTTTTTATATATATTTCTTAACTATCACTATATTATGTTACTAGTTAATCATAATAATTAAAAAGACTAAAATAATAAAACAAGAAAGATTGAACCCACAACCTCGATCAATGATAAATTCGTGTTTTTTTCTCCATTATATGATTTATTAAAATAATAGTAGCTACATATGCGACCAATGACAAATTCATGTTTTTTATTATATAATTTATTTAAGGCTTTGTTTCGATTTTATGAAATACAAAGCGAAGCAGGGTGGAATAAAGCGAATTGGAACGGAGCGGGATAAAGATACTATTCTATTGTTTGAAAATTTTAGGATGAAACAAAGTAAGTTGTTCATTCCTCCAAAATCAAAGGGGAAAGAATATGGTGGTAATTGATGGAATGAAATGAAATCCATACTCCAATCCGTTCCGCTCCATCCATTTTTAAATTATCCAAAAAATGAAATATCATTTTATTCCATCACATTCCGCCTCGCTCCATCCGATTCTATCAATCCAAACAAAGCCTAATATAATAGTAACTAAATATTCTGTTTTAAAAAAACAAAACAAAATCCCTTAATTTGGAGGCCTTGGCTAAAGGCTGTCTTGTCCTTGCTTAGGGCCGACCCTGTCAAGCAAACCCTTGAATTTTAAGATTTGTCGAAAAAGTTTTCCTATAACAACTTGATGGATGGTTGGTTGAAAATATGTCTTCTAATTCTGTTATATTTTCAGCCATCTTAGATACCTATCTATTGGTTCCTTGAACTGTGATAATTGCATTTAGTTTGGAGAGGAGCAACCTCGGATCTAAGCAGCCCAAGGAAATTATGGAAATGTCATCAAAAAAGTCGAGCGAGCACAATCACTGGTGAAGGGAAGCATAAATTTCAATATGTTTCTTCGTTTGGAAATAAAAGAAAGTGGTGGGAAGGGGGAATCTAGACGTGGAAACCACAACAAAACCTTTCCATCCACTTTTGAAGGGAAAACATTTGATAAATGCAATTTTTCTTCATTTCCATCAATGCCCTTATATCATACCCATATATAGTTTAGTCTTATTTTTTTTATATATTAAAATAATAAGGGTATTAAAGTTAACCTATAATTATATAACTTTCTTTCATCTTACTTTCTATTCACTTTCCTTTCTACCAAACAACTAAAATATTCATCTCACTTTCTACCCATTTTCATTCCTCTAACTTTCTTTCCTCTTACTTTCTTTTCTTTTCTTTTCTTTTCTCATCCAAACAAAGCATTAGTCTTACCCATCAATTTTATTTTGAGTTTCTCTCCTCCTCATATTATAGATCTACAAATTGAATTTTATTTTTCGTTTCTTTCGCCATATGAAAAAAATGCTAATACAACAAAAAGAAAATTAAAAAAAGAGATTTCTACACAAAATCTAAACACATAAATCACTTACAACTAAATAAAAAAGAAAATTACACAAGAATAAAAAATTCAAAATTCACATTAAAAAAAGGAAAACACAACAACACCTATTAAATAAAATAAAATAATAAAATTACAAATAAAGACCATAAGTTAACTTAGTCAAAGTCAAGTAAACCCAACACAAGTCAACACAACCAAAAATATCAGAAGCGCACGGTAGCCTCCGTACAGTTCCGATGCGCCGGACACAACGACCACCACCGGCGAGTTCCCTAGCCGAACCGCTTTCTTCTCCAGTTTCTCCCCGGAATCTCCAATTTCCACATTTGCCCCTCCCCACAACTGATCCCGTTTCGTATACCACAACAAGATCTTATACTTCACCGCCGTCGCAAAATCCACCCGATAATAAACCTTCCCGTCAACCCTCTCCGTCAAATTCCCAACGCCGTTCACCACCGCGCCAAGCTTCTTAGCCTTTTTCTCATGTCCCTGGTAGAATCTCCCAACAGTAGCGTTACCGAGTGAGCGAGTAGTGTTGAGATCTTTGAAAACGCGGAAACGGAGTTGAACGTCGTCGTATTGGATGCCTTTGTCTTTGTTGGGGTTGACGAGTTTTAGAGTGAAGATGAAGGTGGAGTTTGAAGTGGAATTGAGGGTTTTGTTGAGGGCAGGAACGTAAATGTATTCGAGGTAACATTTGGGTTCGTCTACTCGGATGCTTAGCCATATGAAGAGAGCGGTTAGGCCAGTGGTTATTATGAAGCCTGAGCAACATGAGCAGCAGCTGTCGTGTTTCGGCGGCATTTTAAGGTGGTCGGAGGAACCTTAGGAAATACGAACTGGTGGTGTGTGTTTGTTTAGTTATGGACAGCTTAGGGTTGGTTAGTTTTATTTATGGTTTTGTTTTGGGATGTGAACTAAGAAGTTTCCATGTTTTTGGTGCGTGATTTACTGGAAAGTGCATTTTAATTTTATGGAAGTTATTTATGTTATGATTGGAAGTGAAAAATTATAAAAGGAAAAGTCTAGATACTAATAATGCTACGGTAAATTAGAGTTATGCCAAGTAGGGGCAGATAAATTTTATCCTCTCGATTCAAACAGACGGATTCTTTAGTTATTCTGTACAATTGAATTGGTTTGGATGTTTGGTTGATTTAATTGTTTAAGTTTTCGTCGGGCCTGATAGGTGGTGGTCTCACACCCTTCTCAAAGGAACCATACGTGAGACTCTCGCGTCATATGGCTCCGTCCCGGAAGAAGGACCCCCCTTTCCTTTGACCAACGGGTCCTCGAACCAACCTTCCCGTTTTCTTGCTCGTTAGCGCTTTAGTTTTCAATAAGTTTAGGCTTGATTAATAGTATCATAGAGTTATTTGGTCGGACTCGGGTAATTATTTTAGATCGCCAAAAACCAAATCCAACTAAATTCAATTAATATTTATTTTATTTATTATAAAACTAACATATTATAAAAATAAAATTCACAATATTGTGTTATTATTATTATTTTTATAGTTTAAGGATACCGTTGTGTTATCACACTAATATAAGAATATGCACTATAACATTTTCAATCCTATTTAGTTTGTAGTTTTAAGTGTGATAATGATCAAAATAATATCACATAATAATAATCAATAATAAAAATATTTATTCTTTAATTATTTTAAAATTTTGTTTTTTTTACAATTAAAAAATGAATTTGTAAAATTTTATAAAAAAATAGTCATTAAAATTTTAATTAGTTTATTCTAATAAATATTAAACCGCTAAAATCCACCCGATAAGCAAAAGGAAGATGGTTCTTATAGAAACCAATTTTATTAGCTAGTATACCATGTTTGTCATTACTCATTGAACCTTTATACAGAAGAGACTCAGTGGGATTTCAAACTTGGCCAGAACATTCAGCATAAAAAACAAACAACACCGTTATGGAATCAATAGAGGAAGTACAACCTCGAGAAAAGAGAATGATATCGTTTGCACAAAATGTTTGAGATGAGACCTTTAAGTTCCTAGAAGCTTTTTAGCTTGATTTTGTTTTCATAAACCAATTTAGAGAGCCCCTGCTGAGAACATCCTCTAAAATACAGAACAACATAAGGGATAAAGGGTCCCCTTGCGTGAAACCTCTTTGCCTATTAAAAAAACCATGATTTTCCCATCAATTGATATTGAAATATTGGCTGAAGGCACAATGCTTTTAATCCACATACAAATGGTGTCACTTAAACCAAACTGGTTAGGAACCTTTAGAATAAAATTCCAACTCAGGGTATCAAATGCTTTAGCAATATCAACTTTCAACATGATGTTTCCTATGTTTCCGCCAAGAGTTTTCCTATGTTACAAATTAGCCACTTTAGAGGTGAAATTTTTGTAGTCCTTGATACTTATATAATGTTGTTGTCACGATGTTACAAATATATAGTTATGTTTTATTAATATTTTATTAAATTTAATTACAATTTAAATGTTTTATAAATTATACTTTTTATATTTATTTATAAGTTTTAGTTTATCTTAACGGTCATCTCAAAAAATTTGGTCTGGCTATGCCACTGGCTATAGTTGCTAATAGGAATTGACATATGATACATCTGGATGTTAAATCTGTATCTCTGAACGGTCCTTTACATGAAGAAGTTTATGTGTCACAACCTCTTGAATTTGTGAAAAATAATAAGGAAGGGATGATGTACAAGTTGCATAAGGCTTTGTTTGCGAGTTTGAAGGGAAGAGAAGGGAAAGACTTCTGAAAACAAATTTTTTACAAAATATAGTAAAATATTTTATATGTTTTGAAAAAATAATTTTGTATAGAATGATAAAAGAGTGTTAATCGTTACTATATTTTTAATTTTCTGAAAACTATAACAACATAAAAGATATTTGAAAAATTTATGTAAGCCCTCAAAAACCCTCATTCAATACAAGTTTTCAGCTCCCCAAATTAGGGTTTTTTTGGTGTTATGAATGAAAGTAAACCCTCCAAAATCCTCCCAACCAAAATCTATCAAATCTTTCAACTCATCCTTCCATTTTTTTCAAAACCCTCCCCTCCATTCCCCTTCAAACTTCCAAACACACCCTAAAGCTTTATATGGATTGAAGCAAGCACCCAAAGCTTGAAATTTGAAGCAAGCGCCCAAAGCTTACAATTTGAAGATTGATTCATTTTTCAGAAATCAGGGGTTTCAGAAATGTGAGATGGAATATGGTGTTTATGTTCAACATACTTTTGTAGGTAATATAATTCTAGTGTGTCTTTATGTTGATGACATATTGTTGACAGTGGGTTGTTCTGATGAGATAGTCAAGTTCAAGAAGGTACTGATGAATGAATTTGAGATTACTGACCTAGAATCATTATTGACAGTGGGTTATTCTTGATCCAATATGAGTTTTTGTATATACTGCATTTTGCTTTGTAATGATAGAATAGAATCATTTGTTGTAACAATTTTCCAATTGAGTAAAAGATAGTTATAGTCTCTCTCTCTCTCTCTATCTCTCTAACCTTGACTTTATGCTCCAACATTGACCATGTTTGAGGTTGTTGCAACCGTCGAGTAATTTGAAAGATCTGAGTAGATATAAAATATGTTGTTATCTTTTAGATCTCTGTGGAATGCTTGAACAAATTCATTCTTGTAAGGGAAATATTATTCCTACACTTAAAAGTGACACTGACACCATAGATACATACGGTTTGTATTTTTATAATATTTAATAATTAGTTTTTTTTTTCTTATACAAACAAACATGTAAAGATGCTGAATTTTCCGTGGTGTAAGACTACGGTGTAGGATTTTAGATGTCAAGATAGCAATCCTCTTATTCTAATTTATTGTTCTTGAGTTTAGAACATTTCTACATGCAAATAATGACCATGTTACTGCTCTCATTGCTTCATATAGCTGCTACAAATAAAATCAACTGGTCAAATATAAGAGGACTATGTTTTATAATATTTCTCTTCATGAATTTCATCAATTCAACCTATAGCAAGATTGAAAAACTTCATACCGAAAGTATCCACAGACTTTGTAACTGTTTATCTTAAAATTTTATTAAACATATATTATGATTTATGACAATATTGAAGATAAAGGTGTACGCTTATAAATGTCAAATTTAAATCGCATAATCACTAAGATAGTGTCATCAAACTCCATGGTCACAAAATGTTCGATCCCCTGCAACTGCGATCGGAAGGGGGTTTGACCCACTTGATGCTAGAGCTGATCCCCCGAACCGGACTATACCGGTGGTTATAAACCAAAAAAAAAAAAATTAATCTAATTAGTTAATTTTACTGACAAAATATTCATAATTAAATTCATTATTCACTCCATTTCACATACTTCTTCCTGATAAACCAGTAAAAAAATTAATCTAATTAGTTAATATAACGTATGATAACATACTGAGACAACTTGGCTTGAGCTGCTGTAATTTCAGAAGTAGAGTTCAAAATATTCCACATCCTCAAAATTGGACGTTGTAGAAGTTCGTAACGTAAACCATACACCAAACTACTCAATGACTTCGCGGTATAAATCTCTGTAAAATGCCATGTTAGTATGGTCAATAGTCCTATCAAGATTGCTAACATTGCCTGTATTAACAAAAATACGATTTTCGTCACATCAATATATTACTCTCAACATAAGTGAGAATCTAGAAAAGTCAGAAGCACCAATGAAATTAATACTCCAGTAAATGAGACGTTACATAAGATGTTGGTGTTAGGTAAGTGAATCTCTTTCTTATAAATCTAACATTTCACTTATTCATAGGGTAAATGACACTAACTTATATTTTTTTTACCTTACTGTTAAACATGGTTGGAATATTAAGAAAATACTCGTAAGGTTTAATCTAATAAATTAAATATAAAATTATGTTTATATCAGCGACAAATCAACTTGATAAGATGGTTGTACTAACATTATAAAATAAAGGGATAAACATACGTTATCCACTGCCATATAGGCGAGATTCGGGTTATCCCCTGTAATTTTTTTTGGATTACCTCCTGTAATTTTAGGGTACCCCTAAATGTGTAGAAAACAGTGAAAAACCAAAGAGTAAATTAAAAAAACAATTTCTTAGGAGGGTAATAGGGGGCAAAACATAAAACTTTTAATATTTCAAAGGGTAATACAAAAAAAAAATTATAGGAGATAACCCAAATCTCACCTATATAACAGGGATAACCTATGTTTATCCCTAAAATAAACTACCTACTAAAGTAAAATAAGAACATTTAATTGTGTTCACGGGTACATGTGTTAAACACATGGAAAAAAAATTAAATGAAACTCAATCCACGTCAATTCATTTAGTTTTTAACATAATTGAATAAACCCAAAAATATTATTCAATAAAATAAAATTGATTAAATTCAAAAAAATTATTCACTAACATAATTGAATATTGTATCGAATTAAATAAAAGAGATATAATCAATTCATAATTGTTAAAATTTATATTTATATATATATATATATATATATATATATATATATATATATATATATATATATATATATATATATATATATATATATATATATATATATATATATATATATATATATAACAATTAATTATACAAATTTTATAATAAACTATTTGGGCCTAAACGCCATGTTCATTTTAACAGCGGCCCAATATTCAAGAATGCAACAAACATTAGACTATTTAACATATCACCCCAGTTATATTTTTAGAAATTTTCGTGAGTTTTTATCGGAAATTTTAAAAATATATCGGAAATTTTAAAAAAATTATCGAATTTTTCGGTTTTTTTAAAAAATAAATAAATTGTACTATCGAAAATTTCAAATTCCTAGTAGTACAATTTTTTGTTTTTGCACAAAATAGACCAGAAATTTTAAGGGTGCCCAGAAATTTCAAAAATTTTACCGAAAATTTCATGCTTCACCCCTTACTAACTTATTCAAGGATCATTTTGGAATAAACAAATGTGAGAGAGTGACATGTATAATAAAACGGGTGGCATGTTAAATCCTCCAAACATTTTGTGAATGAGGAGAATTGCAACAAACAACGACCCATCATTTATTCCCGTATCTCTACAAATTTGAAAATATTCTAAATTTATTCTTTTTTTTGTTTCACTTTAATCTTTCACTTTTTACTATTCATCTGAGTCATCTGAAATTGGCGACTGTGTATCCCACTCACGCGAACCAGATAACTTAAACAACATAAATCCGGTATGTTAATTTTCTAAGTGCACGTTTGGATTGACTTCTACAAGCCCCAAAAGCACTTCTAGTCCATTTCAACTTGAAAATTGATTTTTTTTACTTGTTTGGATACTTTTTCAAAATCAATTCTCCACCTCTAAAAGCAATTCTAGTAGAAGCTACATTTCCTAACTTTTGAGTTTAGTAGAATCAATTCTACATTTATTATATATTGTTTATTACAACTCTTTTAAAATTTCCTTCTTTATCCTCTTTAATTTTCATCAATTACTTCTTTTCTTTTTGATTTGTCTTAGAATGTATTACCATTTTGGTAATTATACCACTCAAAATCAATTTTGTTAAAACTATCCAAACAACATTAATTGATAACAATCACTTCTATATCATTGTATCCAAACATAAATCAATTCTTCTAAACTCAATTCTGTTAAAATCAATTCTACCAAACTCAATTCTTTCAGAATCAATTCTATCCACCGTCAATCCAATCACACCCTAAATCGCATAACTTTAATAAATTTATTTTGGTTCACTTATTGCACCAACTAGATAACCTGCCTTCAAGAAATCCGATTCATAATTTCTAACCAGATAACTTGTATTTATGTTTTCTAGTTCGTTATACTCTTAATCGAAAATCATTCATACATGTTTTTTGCTACACAATTTTTTTAATTTTTAATTTATTAATTTATTTAACAGATACATATTCCTTTGATGATATGGATAAAATCCAGACATGCATAGATAATATTGAAATATTTTCAAGGATACAAAGATTTGTTACACGAGAAGAGGCGACAAGGTGGATTAGGGAGGATGGGATCAGGAATAAAGTGACGGTTATAATAACTTGTTCAAATGTCAAACAGACAAGAGAGAAAGGAGTGTCGAAGTAATATTTGGTTGTGATAGAGGTGGAAAATACAAAGAAGGAGATAGTAAAACACAAAGTGCTAGTAAGAAATGTGGTTGTCATTTTAAATTTATGTGAACACCGTTAAAAGATGGTTCTGGATGCAAGATTGATGTAAAATGGGGACTTCACAACAATGATTTACCAGATAGATTTGAAGGTCATGCGTTTGTAGGTCGACTAAATGCAGACGAACAATAACATATTGTTGATTTGACAAAATGTCATGTTCCACCAAGACACATTCTATTGTCATTGCAAGAGTGAGATCCGAGAATGTCACTCGGATCATGCAAATATATAAACATAAGAGTAAGTTACAGAAAGACATAAGGGGTCCTAAAACGGAAATGCAACATTTGTTTAAGCTGATAGAGGATTCAGATTATGTTTACTGGAGTAGCAAAAAAGATGAGTCGGAAGTTATGAGCGATATTTTCTAGACCCATCCAAAATCAGTGAAGTTATTGAATATATTTCCTATTGTGTTGATTATGGACAACACGTACTAAACAAACAAATATAAGCAACCTCTATTTGAAGTAGTTGGTATGACATCAACTAAGTTAACATTTGTGATTGCATTTGCCTATATGGAATATGAGCAGATTGAGAATTTTTGTTGGGTATTGGATAAGTTGAAACAATTATTTACTAAGCAGGAGTTTTGGCCACAAGTGATTTTGACTGATAGAGATATTGCTTTGATGAAAGCAATTGAAACAGTATTTTCAAAGACAATTACTTTTCTTTGTCGATTTCACATCAACAAAAATGTCAAATCAAATTGTAAGGAATATGTTGGGAATGATATGCGAGAGCCGATAAAGAAAATATGGTATGAACTTGTAAGGGCAAGTGATGAGGTGGAGTACCATCAATGGTTGCAACAGTTTAAGCACACATGTGTTGACTTTAAAGAAAGTTTTGACTATGTGAAAGAGGCATGGTTCTCTCCCTATAGACATCGAATTGTAGAAGCATTGATCAATCAAGTGTTGCATTTGGGCAACACCATGACTAATAGGTATGATTAATTTTAGCCATAGTTTATTTATCTTAATATTGCGTTTACTTGTTTTTTTAATGGTTGAGTCCGTGCACTAGAAACCAAGGTTGTCAAACTCGCGAGTCTACTCAGACTCGTAAAAGGACTGTAGACTCGACTCGCTGACTCGACTCGTAAACTCGTACGAGTCTATGGAAAATTAAAAATGAATTTTAAAAATCTATAAGTGGCACCTACATGACACACACATATATTTTTATTCCTGTAAATACCTTATATGTGACACAAATATATATAATATAACACCAATTAACATCAAGCTTTACATTTCATACTCCATAACAAGTTTCTTAACAAAAAAACTCGATAATAAAACAGACAAAATAGCAAAGTATGTAGTTAAAGACTTAAAGTACTAATTTCTTCTTAATTGGCTATTACATAAAACAAAATAAAAATCATTAAACATATATGCTAATGGCTTTAAAAATTCAAAGCTCCAGTAAAACCATCACCACCAATACCAATATGCATCACAAAAATCACAATGATTGCAATCACAATATTCGCAACTTCATTTACAGCCGCAATTTAAATGATGGCTCTGGTCAAACTTTTCTAGCCTTATGTCAAAACTTAATCTAAATTGAGAAATTTTTATGTTTGTATCATCAAATTCACCCACTCACCCTAACATTTTACAACAATTGGTACGTGGGTTCTTTATAATTAACATCAATAATTAATTAATTAATTAATTAGTAAAAATTATAGCAAGTTTTCATTATTTCAAAACTGTGAGCAATGATGCATTTCATCATAAATCACAATTTTGTCAAAACTATAGCAATATATTATTTCAAAACATACAAAAACGTTTTATTCTATAAATAATAAATTTTCTAAACTATTTTGTCATGTCAAATTGATAGATAGGGATTGGGATGAGCGAACCTGATTGAATAACGACACATCACCTTTACACAAGAGAACATACGAAAGAAACATTTAAGCGAAACAAACAAGAAAATACTTACACATTGAAAGATTGATTTACGAAAACAAACACGAAAAAAGAAAGAGACAAAACAAATGCACGCCATTAATGAAGAGAGAAAGAAACAAGAGACTAGGAGAGAGATTTTATAATTCTCGTACAAGCAAAAAAAATATAAAAAAGGGTTTTTTTCAATAATATAAAATCTTTGGGGGGAATTCGGGCCATTTTTGGGTTTTTTGAAAATAACTTATACACTTGTAAACTCACAATAGACTCGCGAGTCTACACAAGTTTGTGTGAGTCTACCTGAGTCTACTCGAGTCTATCAAAAAACGATTCTATGCACGAGTCAACTCGTGTTTGCTTCTTAGACTCGTAAGCTCATACGAGTTTACGAGTCTACCCGCGAGTTTGACAACCATGCTAGAAACTAAAGAAGATGTTGGAGAACAACTTAGGTGATATGTACAAAAGTTAGGAGACTATGAAAGAACAATTTTCAACCACTTGAATAACTCATCTATATCAATTGCAAGTTTGACTCACGGTGTCCAGGTATTATCATTTGTTGTTCCTGCAAATTAAAACTATGTATAGTTGAAATGTAAAGACCTAACATAGTAGATACTATTGTACTCGCTCATAAGAACTTTAATACAAAGATTAAATTCCCATTAATAAATAGAGCTTCTCAACAACAAAATCAGTTACACCATCGAAGTTGCTCAAGCTATTGACCTTACTCTAAACCAACACCTGAAACTTCATAAGACAACAAATAAAAGTGGCAAATAGGAAGAAGACATTGTTGCATACACCGTGGATAAACAGATATATTGGTTTCTAAGTTTAAGGATCTCAATCAAAGTTTGATACAAAACTCAAATTAGACAAAGCATATCTGATCTTACATGAATATGTTAACTAGTATTTTGCTCAATTTGGATCCTTAGCAGCCAAGAATGTGGGAAAATTATACCCCGTACCCCTACATTTATCCCATTACCCCTACAATTTTAAAAAAATTCCAATTTTGTCCTTATTAAATTTTTAACTTTTCTTTTTTATTTTTTATTTTTACATTTTAACTGTATGTACGGACGAAAAGATGGAGAATTCTGGTGAGTAAAATCCAAAACCGGACAACCCAGGGGTGGGTGTTCCGGTTCCTTTTTTTTTCAATTTTACTGAACCGGATATCCCAGAATTGGGTGTTCCGGTTTGTTAATTTTTACTAACCGGATATCCCTTATGTGGGTATTCCGGTTCCTTTTTTTTTTTTCAATTTTTTTACATTTTTTTTAGTCAAATCATCGTTCATTTCAAGCACAACTTGCTCCAAGATTTTCTCCGGATCTTCAAACGAACTCACAAGAGCATTTGCATAAGACTGCATTACTAAGATGACAAATGAGAAAAATTAAACCTAAACCGAAAATCTCAAAAACAACTTCTAGAGTGATTTCTTCACCTTCACGACTCTAGCAAACCTATCAAATAGGTTCATGCTGGCACCGATCGCTCCTCCGCCTCGCACCCGTTTCGCAGTCCTCACTCCTCTAAATTTCAAAGTGTCCACTGCGAGAATTAATAATAACAAATTAAAATTAGCTAAACTAATCACGCGCTAATTGTTGAGGTTAATTGAATTCGCTGAGAGAGTAACGATTGTGAGAAAACCAGCTGGTCTGCCGAAAAATGTAAAAAAAAATTAAAAAAATTGAAAAAAAAAATTGAAAAAAAAAGGTACCGGAATACCCACATAGGGGATATCCGGTTAGTAAAAATTAACAAACCGGAACACCCAATTCTGGGATATCCGGTTCAGTAAAATTGAAAAAAAAAAAGAAACGGAAAACCCAACCCTGGGTTGTCCGGTTTTGGATTTTACTCACCAGAATTCTCCATCTTTTCGTCCGTACGTACAGTAAAAATGCAAAAATAAAAAATAAAAAAGAAAAGTTAAAAATTTAATAAGGACAAAATTGAGATTTTTTTAAAATTGTAGGGGTATTGGGATAAATGTAGGGGTACGGGGTATAATTTTCAGAATGTGGCAGCCATTTGTGCAGCACATTATTGGCCATTAGATTCATCAAGTAAATGATTCCAATAAATATTCTAATTGTTTCAATAATTGATAAAAATATTAATCAAAAAGGTAATTAATTATCATGAAATCAAATATTCTATGTCTCATTAATTAATTTACTAAAGATTGATAATTCAATTTTATATTTTTGTTTAAATATATTTTTTATTCTTTTAAATACATCAACTTTTATTTTTAATTCATAGATAATATCAATCAATTTTTAATTTAACATAACTTAAATATTTAATTTATATTAATTTATTTGAAGTTTTAAAATGAATATTAAATTGATGATTTAAATATTAAATATTTAAATTAAAAACCACATAAGTAAATTAACAATTGATAAAATCAACGAATTTAGATTATTTGCTGAATATTTTTAATATTTTAAATTATTCATAATTAAAATTTCCGTTTCTAATAAAATCAACCAATTTAAATTATTCACAATCAAAAAATTTATTTTTAATAATTAATTGTTAGCATTGTCTATTTATTTATGTTCTCTCAACACATAAATTAGTTGCGTCACTCAAATAAAATTCAAGTGTCATCTTCTCAATTTTTTGCAGTTGGTTTATTTTTCTTAATTTTGAGGTATGTTCTTATTTCTTTAATCTGTTAGTTTTAATATTATGTTATATATTTTCTATACTATTGTTCTATTTTTAAATATTTTGTTCTTTATTTTATTATTTGTTTGATATACTATTGTTTTTATTCCTAGTTTATTATTTTTGTTTGATTTATTAGTTTATTTTTCTCAATTTTGAGGTATGCTCTTACTCCTTTAATCAATTAGTTTTAATCTTCTGTTCTATATTTTTTTTACATATTTTAATAATATTGTATTGTTCTTAAATACTTTTTTTATTTTATATTATTATTCATTTATTTTTATATTGTTCTTTAATATTTTGATCTATATATTTTTAAATTTTTTAATTTAATTAGAAATTTATTTTAAATTTAAATTCATAATTTTTTTACTAGTAAAGAGAAATATCAATTTATTTTAATTTAAATATTTAATATTCATTTTAAAACTTCAAAAAAATTAATATAAATTATTAAAATGGAAGTAAAATTAGTATTGAAAATTTTATATGAGCTAAAATTTAAAATTATTTTTTAAATAAGTTAATTACAAAAAATATATAAACTGCCAGTTATGTTAAATTAAAAATTGATTGATATTATCTATGAAATAAAAATAAAAGTTGTGTATTTAAAAGAATAAAAAATATATTTAAACAAAATATAAAATTGAATTATCATTCTTTAGTAAATTAATTAATGATAGATTATTTGATTTCATGATAATTAATTACCCAATTGAAACATTTAGAATATTTATTGGAATGATGAATCTATTGGCCAATAATGTGCTGCACAAATGGCTGCCTCATAGGATCCAAATTGGTATTTTGCTTGTTGGAATTCACGGGTTGGAAGAATTTATTGTCATTAATGAGCACAAGCTTGAGTCCATATATATTCCAAGTGGATAAAATGGGTTGGGCTTAAGGGTACCCAATTTTAGAGAATTTTATATGTCACTCCCAAAATTTTACCTGTGACCCTTCATTTTTCATTATTCTAAATATGCCCTTGGTGAAAAGGGATAAAAAATTCCGAACAAAATTTTCGACAGTGAAAAGAAAATTTCCAGTACATATTAAATTTCAGGTAGTTCATATGAAATTTTTGGCACGTTAAAATTTCTGGTAGTGCATTTGAAATTTTTAGTACGGTCAAATTTTTACCGGAAATTTCAAATTTATTATTCTGTACCAGAAATTTTCTTGTAGTGTATTCAGTATGAATTTTTCAAAGATAAAGATTTTGCCGAAATATTTGAATGATTCTGATTGCTCCGACAAATTTTTGTGTGGTCTAGAATGAATTGCCATTTGTATAAACAGGGGCATATGTTATAGAAAAATATATCTAAAAAAAGTCTTTTCTTCAATTTCTGATTAAGGCGGAAGTGTATTTCAACAGAAACAACCCTCCTGTTGAATTCAAGCTTCCGGATGCCACCACATATGTCGCCAATTTGACAGACAAGTTGAATGAATTACTCCCTGATACTGATAATAGAAGGGTGAGGAAGATCAAATTCATGAAGATTGGGTTGATAGTAATGGAAGGGTGAAGTACAACTTGATTAAGTTGAAGAGTAATGAAGATGTCAAGGCCATGTGAAAATCATTTCTCCGCAGGATAACTAAAGGTCTGATCAAGTTGGATGCGCAGATAACAAGATCCATAGATGACATAATAAAGATGAAACATCCAAAATCATCTGATAGCACCTAAGTTTTCATGTTTAGTGTTTTTTTTTAATTTATGTTTGTTATACTGTTTTATGTTGTGTTCATCTTTGAATCATGTAATCCCCAAAATATTATGCAATAAATAAGTACGGCGATAAGAAGTCCGTGTCCCAAAATATACATATACATAGGCAAAATATAATACAAGCAAAATATAATACACCTACATAGACCCCCCACGAGCTATGTCGGCTATCCTAAATAATCCTGTAAAAACCTAACCATCCGGGTTTACCAAACCCGTGAGGTTACCTGTAAGAACAACAATCAACTAGAGACAGCTATCTCGGTCCCCTGCGGGAGGTGGAGGTGGTGGCGGCACGTCGTCATCCTGTACCTCAACATTAGAATCCCTAGCACCAAAAGGCCCCGGAACATCATAAGACTCTGCAATCGGTGGTATGAGGCGAGGGTGTGATATATTATGAAGGATACGATACCGAAATTGCGCTAGCTCTAATCTCACGGGAAAAGTTGATGTTGTGGCTCTAAAACCATCTGTTAATCTCACCAATTGGAGCCTCAGGAATTGGACGTGGGATGCCATGGACAAAACCAAACTGTCGCAGACACCTCTCAGGCAGGTGTCTAGCCGCGTGGTTCTCCCACCTCATATGCCTTGAATACAATGTTGCATTGTCAAATGGGCGATGGAGAAGGTGCATCGAGTATGGTGTACAGACGAGATCATCTGTTGTCAAATCGTTAAGCCTCCTCGTGTACTCCATAACACCACCATGAGCCGCTTGCCTGCTTTCCATCTGCTCGCCAGTGGGGCACTCGCTAGGACACGTTGTAGTTTCCTATCACAGATATGCGGGAAATGCTCGTATATCCAACATTGAATAAATAAAAATGATTAATATGACATCCAACAAATAACTAATAGACTTAAATAACAAAGTAACAATCAAAAAAGAAATGTTAGTTTACCTGTAATAGGCTCAAACAACCAGCTAGCTATTTGGTCTCAGGCTAGAAAGCAACTCCAAGTGTCGTGTAGAGCATAGTAAACACCGCCACTCCCCAAGCCCAATTTAAAGTGTCTAGGATATTGAACAACCAATTGTAGCGAACATCTATATAAATACGTGTCTTGTCTGCAAATAGAGTACATGCCCTTAGATGTAGCATGTACACCTTAGCTGCAACCTCATACCTCTGTGCCTGGACGTACTCATCATACCTATCCCTCAGCCAAGACATCTGAAGGTGAAAGCCTATGTTAAAGGCAAACTCCTTAAGCACTACAGCCTGATCAACCTCCAGATCCTTATAAGCTATGTCAGCGCCATCACCTAGTTAATATGAGGATCAGTGAATAATGTACCAGCGATGGGAAGATGAAACAACGAGGAGACATCATCCAATGTGATAGTCATCTCCCCTAATGGAAGATAAAAAGATGATATCTTAGGGTGCCACCGCTCAACAAAATTTGATAGGAGGGAGGCTTCGAGCATGGTAAATAAGCATTCGACGAACTTTAGTAGGCTAAACTCAGTAACAATATGCTTGACCTGCTCAGGCATCTCCCCATCTGGGAAATTCTTCAACTTTGAGTCATGGGATGCGACCTTCAGCATCAGAAACTCTTGTAAGAATTCAAGTTAAAAAAGAATCAATAAACTTTCAAATAGTCAATCGAGCCATGATGAATAATTTGCAATAGAAAAATATAACATATATACCTCTCCCTGCCATATATGAAAGGCGACATGGTCAACATACCATGTGAGCACGGATCAGTCAGTAGGTCCTCCTAGAAATGCCCCATCAGTGTGAGCTGATGGCTCTGTAGACGCACGTGTCGTGGCATCTGTATTAGTAGGCGGCACCACTTTAGCCTCCACAAGAACTTGCTCAACCACCACCTCCACAACCACCTCTACAACGGGTACCTGCTCCTCCACAGTGGGTACCTGATCCTCCACAACGGGTACAAGCACAAATGGCTCCTCAATAATAGGTACATGCATAAATGACACCTCCACATGTACCCGCTCAGCCACATGCACTGGTACATGTGCCTCCTCAGTAGTAGCAACTCTAGCAGTCTAACATCGGGGTGCGCTGAACTGCGCCTGCTTAACCAATCGTTTCTAGTGAGAACTGGTCGAAGGATGCATTCTAGCCCGTAATAGGGAAGCCTCTACCTCATCCCTCCGGGCCTGAGCTTCCTTTCAATCACTCCACCTTCCTGCAACGGTACTGTCTTTACCCCTGGTCCTTAATGAAACAAATAAAATAGGCAAAAAAAATAGTTAAAAAATGAACTACCAGAAATTCTAAAATTTCCTGAATTTTTCAAAAAAAAAAAATGAACTACAGAAAATTTTGAAATTTCCAGGATTTTTCAAAATAAAATTGAACTATTGAAAATTTCAAAATTTATGGTACAAATGCCTAAAAAAATCACCAAAAATTTTGAAATTTTCGGTAAGAAATTCCTGAAGTTTTCGTGAATTTCTACCAGAAATTTCTCAAAATCACCGAAAATTCTTACTATTTCGTGAAATTTCTGATAATCGCCTCCAAATTCTTGGTATTGCCCCTGGAATTTGAAAATTTTGGTATTCTCCTATAAATTTTGTGAAATGGTGAAATTTTTGGATTGAGCTATTTTGGTGTTTTCATACCCTTTGGGTGGGTGGATGCTAGGTTTAAGTGTGGGGGATGGCAGGTTAATTTCTCTCAATTTTATTACGGATTGAAAACACACCACTAAGCCACCTTCACGCTCGTGCCACTGTTTGTCGGACTTGTTTTTGGACATGGACCTTGACCATTTATTTTTTGGAACCCGAATTAGTGAAAAATTATTTAATATAAATTTAAGAGTTAAACATGTTTTTGGTCCCTATAAAAAAAGTGGCATGTTTTGATCCCTACAAAGTTATTATGGATGTACTTTTAGTTCGTGCCGTTAAATCAACTAGTATTTTTGAATGATTATTTTGTAGACATGTTTAGAAAGTTATAAGAAATTTCTTGAAAAAAAAAAACTCAAAATTTGATTTCTAACCCGAAATTTTTGTTACTTTTACCATTATCTTTTAAAATTTAAAAAATTCATATTTAATTCTTCTCATTTTAAAAAATTTTAAAATTTGGGAAATAAATATTTTACACATTCTAAACATGGATAATTTTTTTTTCAAAAATTTAAAAGTTTAAGGGTAATTAAATAATTTTCAAAATTTTAGAAAATAACAGGGACTAAAACTGCATGCATAAACATTTTGTAGGGAATAAAATATATCATTTTTTAATAGAAACGAAAAATAAAATTTAAGATATTTATAAAAACCAAAAATATATTTAACTCTAAATTTAATTAATTCAATAGAAATTAATTAATTAATTACAAAGCACAAAAAGGATTGGCTGCTATATTAGCTAAACTGCAAAATACATTAAGCAAAAACGTCAATGGATATGTTTGATGTCAAATAAGAAACCAATAAGACTTATTCCTTTTAACCAAATCTGATGCAGGTGAAGTTAAATAATTAGGGAAAGTGTTGTTATATAAATTTTCAAAAGCAATGGATATTCATGGTAGGCTAGTTAAATCATGTCAAGAAACATAAGAACAATTGAAAGTGAAACAAGGAAGAATAGTTGATGAACATATCGACTCGGGTAAGGTGGTGGAAGAGGAAGAAGATGTTTATGTTAAGTTCCACATTGTTTTGTTCATAAAAAAAATAGCGTTTATAAAGCAAACTCAAGCAAGTGCCATTGAATTTAAGGTTGCATTATAGTATGGACCTAAATGCAAAAATAAAATTAGAGATTAATTATTATGCAACTTCTCCCGATAGTCAGTTCAGTGCATCGTGTTTTGATTTATCTCCTTTAAAAAAAAAGTTTGTAATTTTTTTTTTTTATTTACCGTCCTGGTTTTTACACGCTTAGGGGGAACCCCAGAATTATAGGGATATTTAAATTTTTTTAAAAGGGGTAAATCGAAACACGTCTATATTGCAGGGAGGGAATCACTATTAACCCTAAAATTATTAATTGATTAATTAAAAAATTATTAATAAATAAATTATCTTAGTCAATATTTTCAACTCATTAAAAAAATATTTTTAACCTAAAAGTTTAACAAAATAGTAGGACCAAAAATACATTTAAGTAGTGTTTTAAAAATCGGACCAGACATCAAATCGGTGATGGTACTGGGTCACTGGTCGAACCGCATGACTAAACCGGATTAAACCAGATAACTCCGTTGAATAGACCGGTCGTTATAACAAAACTATATAGGTATAAAACATATCGAACATGATGATTCAGTCTCTACAATATATAACTGACACTTAAATTTTTTAAAAATATCATATCCTAAATAAATTCACAAGTTCATAATTTAAATTCAAAATTTAAACATAGGTATCACACATAATAAAATAGTACAAAATTAAAAAGTATATATTTGCAAACAAAATTTAATCGCAAAAAATAATCTAATTGAATAAATTATAATAAAGTAACTTCATTGTCTATTAAATTTAATTTCAAAGAAAAAATTATTTCAATGTTGATATCTCCTTATTCAATATCAAAATCATCTGCAACAAAATTAACCGCATCCGAAACATCTTTTTTTTATTTTTTTTTCATTAAAATAATTAAAATGATTTTGTTTTAAGTTTTTAAAATAAAAAAAATTTTAAAAATGCATTTAAACCACCGGTTCAGCTGGAAAATCACCGATTTTTCTGGTTTACACCGGTTTTGACCGGTTCATACCGGTTCAATGATATATCCGATCCAGCAATCGAATCAGACTGGTTATCTGACCAGTTCCCAGTTCAAACAGCCGGTCCGGTCCGTTTTTTAAAACACTGATTTAAGTCTTGAAAATAAAATTTAATATGAATATTTTTTTTTTCTAAAGTAAAATTAAAAGAAACAAAAATGAAATCATTGATCTTATTCTTTTGGGCTCTTTCCCCCATATCATTTTTATTTCTGATTAGTGTATTGTGTTGATTTGGGCGTTAATTAGAAGCGAGTTTTCGTCGCTTCTATTTATGCTAATACATCCTACATCTTTGTCGTAAGTTATGCTTTTGAGGACCTTGGCTATTTCAAGGTAATTTTAACGCAGTGTTAGGAGCTTATGAAAAGCGAGGCAGAAGACCTATGCAGGCTGTCTCATGTAATGAAATCTTTTCTTGGGTTAACACAAATATGCTAGCTCACTTGGATACATAAGGAGTTCAACCTACTTGGTATAATGGTAGAATGAGATCTGAAAATGTTTATCTTCGTCTTGATCGGGCTATTAGTAATGACTGTTAGTATAATTTTTGAAGGAATGTTTCGTGTTGTGCCCTCATTCGTCATTAGTCTGATCACCATCCCTTATTGGTGACTCTAGAATTTTCTTTAGTTTCGAGAGCATCCCCTTTCAAATTCTTCAAATCTTACACTTCTCATGAGGATTGTCGGCCTCTGGTTCTAGAATTTTGGACTAAGACCATTAGGGGCATCAATATGCAGAGATTACACAAAAACTCAAGCGTTTGAAACAAGATTTTATTGTTTGGAATAAATAAATTTTTTTGGTAATATTGATAGATATGTTTAGTTGGAAGTTGACGAGGTCAATAGAACTCAAAATATAATTGATGTGAGGGAATGAATTATGATTTACAGGCTATATATGGATTATCAATCCCAATTTTGTATACAGACAACATTCTCATTTTGTATATTGGTACTAAGAAGAATATTTGTTGTCTGGAGCAATTTTTTAATCTTTATTAAGGCTTTCGATCAGGTTATTAACTATGATAAGAGTAAGTTGTTTTATGGTTTCATCCCTCGCTATCGAGTTTAAGATATTGCTAACGTGTTAGGTTTTAGTGCAAGAGCCATTCCATTTAATTATTTAGGTTGTCCTATTTTCAAAGGGTAACCCAATTGCTCCCATTTTTGGGTACTTATAGATAGAAAGGTGAAGTTAGATTCTTGGAAGGGATGGTTGCTTATTATTATGGGTCATATTTAGATTATTAAATCCATTATTCATAATATGCTGGTGTATTCTTTCCATGTTTATAAATGACCTAATAAATTTTTGAAGACTCTAGATGGTTGGATAAAGATGCTTACAGATGAGAGTCTTCACATTTGAGGTTGTATTGTCGTATCCATTTGCGCTTTATGTATGGCTTCGTTTGAAACTTTGGTTCATATTTTTCTCGAGTGCCCATTTGGTGTGGATCTTTGGAAGTGGTTAGGCGATAGGCTTCATATTTCCATTGATTTGTCAATTTCTGCAACTACACTCTCTTGCATCCCTTAGAGGTGTAGCCTGCAGGTTAGAGACGTCATTGTTGCAGGTACCATTCATACTTTCCACACTATTTGGATGGATCACAATCTTATTTGCTTTCAAGATAAAAAAATTTCTATACACGTTCAGAACACTGTTTGATAGGGGTGTAATCAAATCAATTTGGACCGGTTTTTAATAAAAAAAGGTTAGAACCGATGATATTTCTATCGGTTTGGTTTGGTTCGGTTTTCGACATTTTTCAAAAATGGATTCGAACTAAACTAGCCGGTTTGGTTTAGTTTGGATGATCGGTTTACAATGTTTATTTTTTAAAAATTATATTCATTAGTATATTCTTCACTATCGCGTTTTTTGGTGTATTTTGTGCTATTATTTTTTAAAATAATACATTTCATGTCATTTATTTCATGGTCTATTTTTTCAAACAAATTAGAAACTGCTCTTAATCCATACGAAATAGTGACATGATTTTTATTGCATCATGAAATAAGTTCACTATCAAATATAAAAGTTAACACTTACATCAGAATGTTGGAAAGAGATTTCAAAGCTTAAAAAATAGAGCACAACAAAACACACATCAACTAACATATTTTACACCTCAAACACGCATAAAAACTATTTTGTAACAAGACTAGAAGGAATTTTATTAAAGAAGAAGGAATTTTATACTTTATATGTCTTAGAGTTTTGTTGGACCGATAAAAAAATTTGAGTTTAACGAATAAAATATTTAGAGCGTCATTATTTTCATTAGTTCGGTTCATCGATTTGGCAGTTCCTAAAAACAAAAATCGAAAACCCAACCAAACCATATCAATTTTCACTTCAATTTGGTTTGAATTGTCAATTTAATTGAATTTTTCTAATCCGCTTACACCCCTAACATTTGGTAGGAATCCTTTACCAGTTTCATTCGAGAAAATTTCTTTAGAGAACACTTCGATTTACCTAATTTTAATTCCCTTAATTTGTCTTTGTAATTTTGTTTTTCTTCTCTTTGAGAGTTTTGATTTGGTCACCCATCTTATACATATATTTTCCTTTTTTTCAATAATAATTTGAATGTTTTGATTATGATGGAGGTTTCCGAGAGGTACTGACCTAGTCTGAATATCTGCTTACCTTTTGATGTTTATATCACTCTTGCTTCACAAAATAAATATTATATAACCCACAATAAAGACTGCCATGATTAACCACAAAGAAAGTTGTAATTTACAACCTTATCATTGCAACCCATAAAAAAAAAAAATTTCTTTACCCACCTCCCTCTTTTCTTGGTCATCTCTGGTGAAAAATCCAAAATACCCTCACTTCGGAAATGCATTTCCGAAATGCTTATTTTTTTTTCAAAATTTGTCTTATTTCGGAAATGCACTTCCGAAAATACGAAAAAAAGGTGTTTTCGGAAATGCATTTCCGAAAACACCCCTTTTTTGGGTTTTCGGAAATACATTTCCGAAAACACCTTTTTTTTTGGAGGGGGTGTCTTCGGATATACACTTCCGAATTTTTTTTGGGAGAGGGGTGTCTTCGGATATACATTTCCGAAATATTCCAAGACCAAATTGGTCTTAGAATGTTTCGGATATACACTTCCGAAAGAATTCAATAATTATTAAAAAATTAAAATCAAGGTGAATCAATACAATTAATAGGTATAAAATCAAGGTGAATCAATACAATTAATATGTATAAAATTTCCTAAACAATTTTAAAGTTAAAAATTATTTTACTAACTTATATAAATCAAAAACATCTTAATTTCATAAGTAAATTTTGAATTATTTAAAATTAAATATAATATATAAATATAAATATAATATATATATTATAAATTAAAACACTCATTGTTTTATTTTTTATAATTATTATATAAATGTATAAATATATTTATAATTAATATATAATAATTATTATATAAATATATAATAATTTTTATAAATATATAATAATTATTATAATTATTATATAAATATATAAATATATAAATTAAAACACTCATTTTTTTTAATTATTTTTGTAAATATATAAATATATAATAATTATTATAAATATATAAATAAAAAATTATAACTCATTTTGTAAGTGAAATTATTTTAATTATTTTAATTAAAATTATTTTAAATTTTAAAATATGAATCAAAATAGAAATATATAATAATTATTATTCATAACTCATAAATTATATGAAAATATATAATTATTATTATTTATTACTCATAAATTATATCAAATTTATGATAATTGAATTAATTAATATCCTAAAATTAATTTTTGGGATTTTTTTAGATTTTTTTTTGTTGTTTCGGAGATGCATCTCCGAATTAGTCAAAATTCCAATTTTTGGTATTTTTTCGGAAATGCACTTCCGAAGTCTGGAAAAATTTAGAAAAAAAATATTTCGAAAATGCATTTTCGAAGCGGGGTAAAATGGGGTTTTCGCTGGGGGTGACCCCCATAGGGAGGTGGAAAAGAAAAAATCTAAAAAAACACTATTTAGCATACTATATTTTTTCAAGAGTGACAACATAAGGCAAAAAAGAAACCGCAAAATGAAATATAAAATACACACAATATCGATTATATTTTATTCTTCCACATAAACAAAGCGATATGAACCTAAAATGACAATAAACCAAATCCGATGAAAAGATATATCTTAATGATTTATAACGATTTATCATATGTACATAACGTATTATAACACATACTTTATTACGGAAATATGATCTTTAACAATAAGAAAATTTCTTTACCCACCTCCCTATGGGGGTCACCCCCAGCGAAAAACCCATTTTACCCCGCTTCGGAAATGCATTTCCGAAATATTTTTTTTTCAAAATTTTTCCAGACTTCGGAAGTGCATTTCCGAAAAAATCCCAAAAATTAGGATTTTGACTAATTCGGAGATGCATCTCCGAAACAACAAAAAAATCTTAAAAAAAATTAATTCTAGGATATTAATTAATTCACATATCATAAATTTGATATAATTTATGAGTAATAAATAATAATAATTAGGGTTAAATATATGAACCCCCTGTAATGTTAGCGAGTTTCTTGTTTGCCCCCTATAAAGATTTTTTTTGTAATCACACCCTTAACTTATGTAGATTCTCTCATTGCTGCCCCCTTCTGGCCATGTGGCATGGAATCTTTAGCATAATTTGCAAGCGTGGCATTTTGAATAAATGTTTATGTTCAATACTTTCCAGCATGGCATAATTAGGGCTATGTCTTCCCCACTTCATCTCCTTGCTCGTCACATTCACTCCAAATTAGGGCAAATTTCTTCCCCAATTCAAATTTCTTCCCCAATTTCTTTCATCTTCTACCTCCAATTCAAATTCCATTGATTGTTTCTGCTGCTACATCCACTCCAAATTAGGGCAATTTCTTCCCCAATATCGTCTCCTTCTTCGTTTGTTTATTGTTCAACCGAATGGGTGGGAGCAAGGGTTCCTCTTCCACGAATGATTATGGAGTGGGTTTACCCACGTGTGGGTGCAACATGCCAATGAAGATGTGGGTGTCCAAGTCACTTGATAATCCAGGGAGAAAATTTTGGAAATGCAAGAACATGATGGTTAGTTGATTTTAATTTGAATAATTTGATTATGTCATATGTTGTGTGGTATTTTAATGGATGATACGATTGGGATGCAGGATGGTTGTGGTCTGTTTTTGTGGGATGATTTGATTGAAGGAAAACACACCAATCCGTCCAGATGCTTACATTGTGATGGAGAGAAGAAATACTTGAGAGAATTGGCTAATGAGATTGTGGACGAGATGGAGTGCAGAGCTTGAATGCACAAGAAAATGGAAAAACACAAGAGAAAGATTGCAAATGAAAGGAGGAAAAATTTCTGGTTGATGATTATAATTGGGCTGACTTGGATTATGTTTTCAGCTTTACTTAAGTTAGTGTAGGTAGAGACTTAGTTTATCATTAGCACGTGTATGTTGTTAATTTATGTTCTTTGAATATTGTAAGGGCTTTGAAATTTGTAATGGCTTTGAATATTGTAATGGCTTTGAATTTAAGTTCTGTTATTTGATTTACAAGTTCTGTTATTTGTAATGGCTTTGAATATTGTAGTGGCTTTGAACATTATAACATTTAAATGAAGATGACAAGCATAATTTTGTGCATAACATTCAGATACATTAATAAGCACACTATGGCGCATAACATTCAGATACAACAAAAAGCACACTATGGTGCATAACATTCAGGTACATTAAAAAGCACACTATGGTGCATAACATTCAACATACAACAAAAAGCACACTATGGTGCATAACAGTCAGCCACAACAAAAAGCACACTATGGTGCATAACAGTCAGCCACAACAAAAAGCACACTATGGTGCATAGAATCAACAACAAACACAAAAAACACACTATTCTGGCAGCACTATTGGTTGGTTTTCTGAACCTCGACCTGTGATGGGTTTTTTGAACCAAAACAGTTTGATCCTCTCACTTTGCCTCCTTTTGTTGCTTCTTTGTACTGGATGTGAATCAATCACACTAGACCCAGATTGACTCATTTCAGTTGGGATATTTGATTCAACAGCTCTATCAGGTGGTTGAACAGCATTAGCAGGTGGGATATTTGATTCATCAGCATTAGCAGGTGGTTGAACAGCATTAGCAGGTGGGATATTTGATTCAAAAGCACTTGATTCAACAGCACTTGATTCAACAGCATTGGCAGATGATACTTTGGCTTTCCTCTGCACATTGTGTAAACAAATGTAAACATGAGATAACAAAACAAATGTAAACAAATGTAAATATGACATAACTTTTCCAATATGTTACCTTTCTTTTAAGAGCATTAGGATCATGTGTCTTTGCCTTACATGTCAAAGAATTGTGACCAAATTTATCACACTTTGTACACTTGTATGCTACCCCTTGTCTTCTCTTCCTTGCACCTTCTTCTCCACTCTCTCTGATCCTTATTTTCCTTGGTCTTCCAGGAGCAGTCTTGTATACAGGAGGCAGAGGTGGCTCAATGTCTACCTCAGGCCACATGTCCTGTCCATTGATTGGACTTACAGCATAGCCATAGCACTCTGCATACTTGTTTCTTGAATAACATTCATCTACAAATTCACAAGGGTTCTGACTCCTATAGCTCAAGGCTGCCACAACATGCCTACAAGGAATTCCCACTAATTCCCAAAAATCACAACTACAAGACCTTTTAGAGATGTCAACAATAAACTCATGGTTGTTGTAGGTATGTGTAACCTGGAAAGTTTCAGCCATAGACCATGTAGGCAACCAATTGCCACTGTGAAAAACTTCATTATCTAGCCTTTTTCTAGGGATAGGCATAACATTATGTGGCCATTTTTCTAACTTGCTTACAGAAGTTGCTACCCTATTCATGAGATACTTTCTTGTCCATTCACACATTGTTAGAATAGGCTTATCCCTAGCAACTAAAATGGTAGCATTAAACGACTCAGCTATGTTATTCATCAACACATCACATTTTGGATAAAAGGTAAAGGCATGCTTACACCAGCTCTTTGGTTGAACTGGACTGAGCCAACTCCAAGCATTAGGATCCACACATTTGAACTCATTCATTTTTGTGACCCAGGCCTGGTAGTATGTGGCTTTGGCTGCTCCCATCATCAAATCCCTAATTAGGGCTCCACCTCCAAATCTTTTCTTGAAATTTGCATACAAGTGTCTAAGACACAATCTATGCTCAATCCTATTTGATAACTCATCAAACACAGCCACAAGACCCTAACAATTGCAGCATACAATGTGAGATAAAGACATACAATAACTTTTGATGAAAATGTGGTAAAAATGAGATAAAGACATACCTTTTGCTGATCAGATATAAATACATATCTCCTTTCTTGTCCAATGTCTTCCAACAGCAGTTGAATGAACCATTTCCAGCTTTCCTTGGTTTCATTCTCAACAAGTCCAAATGCCAATGGAAAGTATTGATCATTTGCATCTCTTCCCACAGCAATAAGTAACTGACCCCCATATTTTGTTTTCAAATGACATCCATCCACCCCCACAAATGGTCTGCATCCATTTGTAAACCCTTTCTTACATCCATCAAAACAGAAATAGAATGACCCAAACCTAGGTTGAATGGTAGGACAAGGTCTGACAACATTGACTTTAGCTGTATTCCTTGGATTTACTCTAATTAATTCAGCTGCATACCTAAAGATAGAGGCATACTGATTATCAGCATCTCCTTCAATGATCCTCTTAGCAATTAACTTGGCCCTCCATGCTCTTGCTACAGTTATACCAACTGAAAAGTTCTGCCTAATATCTTGCATAATATCTCTAATTCTGATAGATTCACAGGTTTGCATCCTCTTTACCACATGCTTAGCCACCCACCTAGAACTTGCAGACTTGTTGTTCAAAACCCTAGCACATGTATGTTTGTCTACAAGTGTTTTAATAGCAAAAGTCTTTTGGTGGCCCACTTTGGAACATAAGACTAAAAAACCACACTTGGACTTACAAATTACCCTTACTCTGTGGGCCTCATTTTTTACAAAACTTATCTCTCTTCCATTAAGCACTGACCACTCCCTAATAGCCTCTCGAAAATCGTTGAGGGAATTAAATTCCATGCCCCACTTGAACTTAAAGTCTTTGTTTAAGTGCTCTTTCTTGTACTTGTCATACTTGGGCTTATCTTCATCACAAGAGTCATCTGGGTCATCACTATTCAATTCATCACTTTGATACTGGTCTTCATCATCCAAGCCCTTATTGGGCTCACCTAAAGGCCCTAAATGACTGTCATCTACATTTAGGGGCAAAGTATCATCTATTTCTTCATCAAAACCATCAGCAAGTCCGGTTGCTCTCTCATCTTCACTATCATCCAGTCCATCAACAATTTCTTCTTCCAACCCATCCAACTGCTTTTCCTCATTCACACAATTTGGTGCCCTATCACTACGCTCAAATTTCACACCCTTACTGTGTTCCACATACAAATCTCCTGTGATATTCATTACGCTAAAATACATGGCAAAATCTACGGCATCATCGTCACTTCTAATATAGAGAAACCCTTCTTGGATTTCTAATACCTTTGTCCAAACCCTAAAACTACCCTCCTCATAACCCAACCTACTAACTATTTTTACAATACTATCCAATCCCCAGCTACCTACGTGCATACCTGTAATGGTTGTATCAACGCCTCCTCTGTAGATGATTTCTTCGCCACCAACCCTCGCGAACTCACCACCATGGTGAAACGTCACATTGAAATGATCGGATTCCTGAGATTTCACTTGAGCTTCTTCCTGAACATTGCTCTCACTGGGATTTTTCTTCGTCTTCTTCGCCATTGTTTCCCAGGTGCTGAAACCCTAAACGTTGCAAGGGGGCATTTGAGAGGAACATTGTGTAATATACCCACTAATAAAAAATTAAATAAAAATTAAATCCACCTGTGTATTCAGAATGCCTTCGTGGCAGGTGTGGTAAAAGATTCCATGACATCTGGCCAACAGGGGGTCCAATGAGGGAATCCACAAAACCTAAGGGGGCGCTTAAAAAAAAAATATTACCAGGGTCTACTATGGAAACTCGCTAACATTACAGGGGGGTTTATATTTTTTACCCTAATAATTATATATTTTGATATAATTTATGAGTTATGAATAATATTTATTATATATTTCTATCCTAATTCAAATTTTAAAATTTAAAATAATTTTAATTAAAAAATTAAAATAATTTCACTTACAAAATAAGTTATAATTTTTTATTTATATATTTATAATAATTGTTAATCTTTATAAAAAAATAACATATTCTTATTTTAAAACAAAACTCACGTTTTTATTTTCTTTAAAAAAATCATATTCAATTAATTAAAGTAAATAATAAAATTGTTTCAATTTTAAATAGAATAAAAAATAATGCTCAAAATGTGCATAAATAATGAATAATAAGCACACAAATATGTAAAAATAAAAAATATATATAATATTTTTTAAAATGTTTAAAAATGATTACAAAATATTATCAATTTCATTGTTCACTTTATATAATATTTTTGGATTAATCATTAATCCTTGTTTGTTTTTATATTTACTGTTTATATAGTTTTATATTTTAACGCACTATTTAAAAATATAACAATTTTTATAGTGTATATAAAGTATATATAATATAAGTTTATTTAAATAAAAATAACAAAATTTGATTGAAGGTCAGTTTTTTTTTTTTATTTCAATATAACGTTTATTATTTATTAATATTAAAAAATTTATAATTTGAAAATTAAAAATTAAAATAAGTTTGTAGAATATAATTTTTCTTAATTATCAAAATTGTCATTTGTTTAAAATTGAGATAAATCATTATTTAATAAAAAATAACATTTCCTACAAATAAATATTAAAAATCACGTATTTTTAAGAAAAATTAATATAAATTACGTGATTATTATTATTATTATTAATTATAATACATTATTTTTATTATTTATTAAGAAAAAAATGTGATTTTTTAATTAGAAAAACGTGTATTCATTATTTGAAACAAATTTCACAATTATTTAGAATACAATTATATTTTTTTTCACAATAAAATTATTATGCTAATTATTATTTAGTTTTTGTATATTTTTTATAGACACTTTGTGAATTTTTATATATTATATTTAAAAATGAAACAACTTTATTATTTATATTAAGTGAATTCAATATAATTAAATTTAAATAAAATTCAAAAAAAAATTCAAAAATATTTAGCATTATGATTTTTTTATATGAAGTATAATTAGATAGTTATACAAAAATGTGAAAAATCTATTTTATGTATGAGAATAGGAAATTATGATTTATTAGAGAGGAAATTATTTATTACTAAAAATAGGAGAAAATTATTTTAAGTAAGAATCTTGAGAATTATTGATTCACCTTGATTTTAATTTTTTAATAATTATTGAATTATTTCGGAAGTGTATATTAGAAACATTCCAAGACTAATTTGGTGTTGGAATATTTCGGATATGCATCTCCGAAAACACCTCCCTCTCCCAAAAAGGAGTGTTTTCGAAAATGCATCTCCGAAAACTCAAAAAAGGGTGTTTTCGGAAATGCATTTCCGAAAACACCTTTTTTTCGTGTTTTCGGAAGTGCATTTCCGAAAACACCTTTTTTTTTCAATAAAAGTACGTTTTCGGAAATGTATTTCCGAAATAAAGGGTATTTTGGTAATTTCGCAAGAGGTGGGTAAGAAGGTTAGGAGGTGGGTAAAGAAATTTCCAAGAATAATTGGACAGATTGAGAAAAGTCTTTTGACAATAAACTTGAAATAGAGGTTTAAAGACGACCTTAAACACATATTGATTTGTGTAATTTTTCTTTAACCGATACTTTTAATGTCATATTAAATTCTATTCACAATGGGAGAAAATGTTACTCCCTCCGTTCCTTTTTAAGTGTCGTTTTAGCAAAAAGCTCTTCAACCAAGATAGTGGATTATTTGAGTTACTTTTTTTATTATACCCTTATTTATTTTTCTCTTTCCAAATAAATTCAATCATAAACTCTCTTTTTCCAATAACTAATTGAAAAATTTAAGGTGGAGTTATTGAGAAAATAAGGGTATAAATGACAAATTATAACATTAAATTATAAAATGACACTTAAATAGGAAAAAAAAAATTCTTCTAAAACGACACTTAAAAAGAAACGGAGGGAGTATTTGTTTATGTAAGATATATTAGGAATCATAGCTATATATATGGTGATCATCAGTTATAGGTGCTGATTATTTCGAAACGAGTCATTTTTAGATCCACTTCTATTTGTTTTCATGCACAACTAATTAAATAACTACTTTTTTTCAGTACTTAAAAAATTGCTCGGATATTAAATTAGTGAGGATACTGAATTCCTGGTTTATTGATCAAACTACTGGGTCACTTGTCGAACTGTATCATATCATCACAAAATATAACTAACACTTACATCTTTTAAAAATATCATATTATACATAAATTCACAAGTTCATAATTTAAATTTAAATTTTAAACATAGGGATCACACATAATAAAATCAGTGTTTTAAAAATCGGACCGGACATCAAACCGGTGAGGATATTAGGTCATTGGTTTATTGGTCGAATCACTGAGTCACTGGTCGAATTGCATAACTAAACCGGGTTAAACTGAATAATTCGATTGAATAAACCGGTTGTTATAACAAAATTATATAGATATAAAATCTGTTGAACCGGATGATTCAGTCTCTACAAAATATAATTAGCACTTAAAGTTTTTGAAAATATCATATCACAAGTTCATATTTTAAATTCAAATTTTAAACATAGGTATCACACATAATAAAACCGTACAAAATTACAATGTATACTTGCAAACAAAGTTTAATCGCAACATAATATAATTGAATAATTTATAACAAAATAATTTCATTGCCTACTAAATTTAATTTCAAGAATTTTTTTTTTCAATGTTGGGATCTCCTTCTTCAAAATCAAAATCATCGATAACAAAATCAACCGTATCTGCAATATTTTTTATTTCTATTTTATTTCTTTTAATCAAAATGACTTCGTTTAAATTTTTCAAAATAAAAATAAATGAAAAAGCAATTAAACCTTCGGTTTTTCTGATTTTTACAGGTTTTGATCGGTTCACACCAGTTCAATGACATTTTCGATCTAGCTATTGAATCAGACCGATTACCTGGCCGGTTCCCAATTCGACCGGTCCGACCGGCCGCTCCGGTTTTTAAAATACTGAATAAAATAGTACAAAATTACAAAATATAATTGCAAACAAAGTTTAATCGCAACATAATCTGATTGAATAATTTATAACAAAATACTTCTATTGTTTACTAAATTTAATTTCAAGAAAGGAAAAATTGTTTCAATGT
Organism: Vicia villosa; assembly: GCF_029867415.1. Taxonomy (NCBI): domain Eukaryota; kingdom Viridiplantae; phylum Streptophyta; class Magnoliopsida; order Fabales; family Fabaceae; genus Vicia; species Vicia villosa. The sequence goes on along the minus strand of NW_026705276.1, from coordinate 94,264 downwards.
TGGGATCTCTTTCTACAATATCAAAACCATTCGGTAACAAAACCAACAACAGCTGCAACATTTTTTATTTTATTTCTTTTATTTTTTTCATTAAAATAATTAAAATAACGTGGTTTTAATTTTTTAAAATTAAAAAAATTAAAAAATACATTTAAACCGCCGATTTTCCCAGTTTTAGCAGTTTACACCGATTTTGACTGATTCACACCGGTTCAATGACATATCTGATCCAGCAATTGAAACAGAATGATTATCTGGCCGGTCTCCGATTTGACCAGACCGGGTTTTAAAACATTGCTTTTTTTTACTATAAATTTAATTAATTTTTTAATTATATTTAATCATTTAATTAATTAAAACACTTAATTTAATAAATAACTAACATAATATTTATTTATATATATAAATATATATGAGGGGGGATATTCTTACTCCAAGAGTAAGTTATTAAAACTTAATCCTCATCATGACCATTGATTCTTTTCAATTTAATGGTTAAAATTAATAAGTAATTAAATGTGTAGAGAGAAAAATAATACCCAATAACTTTAACTATTAGATTGAGAAGAATCAATAGTTATGATGAGGAGTAAGTCTTGATAACTTACTCTTGGAGTAAGAAATATCTCACCTATATATATATATATATATATATATATATATATATATATATATATATATATATATATATATATATATATATATATATATATATATATATATATATATATATATATATAATCCACAAAATAATTATTAAAATATAATAATTAAATTATTTAATTTTAAAATATTTCAATAATAAAGAAAAAAACTGACATCAATCTAGGTCGGGATGATGATTGAAATTCTAATCATGATAAAAAGTAGATGAAGAAAGCCAGTCGATGTCATATCATGGGGGAGGCAAATCATGTATAACATGATTTTGTACTATAAAAATGACTCTATGAAGTATGATGGATTCATATGACACAAACCCACTAACTAATTGAGGGCTTATTGCATCAGGAAGACTAATTAGCAATCAACAATTACTATGTTGATAGAATTAATTTACTACTACTGATGCTAATTAATTATTAGAATTTGAAAACTAAGAACCCTTTTTGATAATCACTTATCTAGATTAGAAGACTAGAAAAAAATTTATTGAAGAAGGAACAAGAAAGGTAAAAAAAAAACAGAAAATTAAGGAAGAAAATTTGAACATGAAGAAGACGACCATAACATATCAAAATGATGATAGTGAGAGGAACAATGGTTACGGGCATCCAAAGTATCAGTTCAGTGAAAGCATGTTTTTACTTTTTATGTTTTAGAGTTTTGTTGGACTGATAAAAAATTTGAGGTTAACTATAGGTGGAATAAAATATTTAGAGCGTCATTATTTTCATTGGTTCGGTTTATCAGTTTGGCAGTTCTTAAAAATAAAAATAGAGAATCGAACAAAACAATATCGATTTTTATTTCAGTTTAGTTTAAGTTGTCAATTTAATTAGATTTTTTTTGATCCGCTTACACCCCTTCCATTTGGTAGGAATCTTTTCCCAGTTTCATTCGAGAGAATTTCTTTAGGGAGCACTTCGATTTACCTAATTTTAATTCCCTTAATTTGTTTTTCTTCTCTTTGAGAGTTTTGGTTTGATCACCCATCTTATACATATATTTTCCTTTTTTAATAATAATTTGAATGTTTGGATTATGATGGAGGTTTCTGAGAGGTGCTGACCTAGTCTGAATATCTGCTTACCTTTTGATGTTTATATCACTCTAATATCCATAAAAAACAATATTTAACATACTAAATTTTTTCAAGAGTGACAACATAAGGCGAAAAAGAAACCGCAAAATGAAATATAAAATACACAATCGAATATATTTTTTTCTTCCTGATAAAAAAATGATAGAAGAAGACAATCCTCATATAAACAAAACGATATCAACCTAAAATGACAATAAACCAAATCCGGTGAAAAGATATATCTTAATGATTTATAACTATCTATCGTATGTACATAACGTATTATAACACATACTTTATTACGGAAATATGATCTTTAAGAATAATTGGACAGATTGAAAAAAGTCTTTTAACAATAAACTTGAAACACAGATGTTTAAAGACGACCTTAAAAACATATTGATTTGTGTAATTTTTCTTTGGTAAATTCTTATCTACCCATCTCAAAAAGTTGGGTAAGATTACCTCCAATATAAAATGCTCTGAAAACAACCAACAATTGTAGTATTTAATAAATAATTAAATATGCTAAATTTAAATAGTATCATATGATTGGTTGAAGGTAGGGGTGGCAATAAAATCCATTAAAGGAAAATCCATCCAATCCATCCAATAATTTATCCATCCAATCCATCCATCAATCAAATAACTATTTAACAGATTGGATTCAATCCATCCATTTAACTATATGGATGGATTCAATCCATCCATGTCATTTAATAAATCCAATGGATTTTTTTTAGTTTCACTTAAAATTTTCATCTAACAATTGCATTTTTCATCAATAACTGCTGTTAATTTCTTCTCATTGTTCAAGTAAGTTACTAACTTTTAATGATAATAATAATAATTTTATTTTTTATTTCTACTATCGTGAAATTACTCTTTCTCTCTCACGTAAACAATCATGTTCATCACCAATTAAATATCACCATCAGTTTTTTCACTCACTTTTGTATATATTATGTATATACTTTTGTATATACTTTGAAAAGCACCAATTCATTTGAATTGGAAATCATATTTCAAAATAAAATTGAAAAAATCTATAATTCAACACAGTAATTAAGTATTGAAGGAGAAATAAGAATGCAAGGGTGTCATAATATAACAACAAAGAAATATATCATTCCAATTATTAAACGAAATTGTAAATTCATACAAAGATAAAAAAATTAGAAACAACATTAGAAAAAAAGAGAAAAATAAAACAGAATAACACTAACAAATAATTATCAAAATTTATCTATCAAATATTATAAATTATGAATAAATATAACATAAATATATTATATCTATATATTGTAAAAATATTATTATAGAGAAATTAAAAAAAAAAATTTTGTAAAGTTTTAAAATCTAAATTAGTAGAAAATTAATTAAAATATTTAAATAAATGTTTTGGATGGATGGATATCCATCCACTATAAAGATGTTAATGGATGGATTGGATTGGATTTTAACCTTAATGGATGGATTGGATTGGATTTTTTAGATGAAGATTTAATGGATTGTTAATGGACTAATGGATTGATTGGATCCATCCATTAGCAATCCAATCCATATCCATCCAATCCATCCATTTTGCCACCCCTATTTGAAGGTACATTACCCAACTTTTTATTATGGGTAGATAAGTTGTCTCCTTTTTCTTTAACCAATACTTTTAAATTTTAATGTCATATTAAATTCTATTCGCAATGGGAGAAAATGATATTTGTTTATGTAAGATATATTAGAAATCATAGCTATATATATGGTGATCATCAGTTATAGGTCCTGATTATTTTGAAACGAGTCATTTTTAGATCCACTTCTATTTGTTCTCATGCTCAACTAAATAAATAACTACTTCTTTTTTTAAGTACTTAAAAGCTTAAAAATCTATCCCGACATCAAACCGGCGAGAGTACTGACACTACAACATTTATTGCTTCTAGCAACACTTTTTTATGCAACATGTGCAAATTGTTGCCTAAAAAACGTTTTGGGGACAATTTTTGTATGTCGTCAAGACAATTCTCGCAACGCCTCATAAGTGTCCCCTAAATTATTTCTGGCAACGTTTTTAAAGCGTTCCAATAATTTATTTTTGACAATAACTAATAAATGTCCCCATAAATATTTGTGGGAACAATTTTAGATGGTTGCATTATTTCTAAGAAAAGATTACATTTTTCAAATGTTGCTTACAAATTTAATAAAAAAAAAAATATTGCAACTTTCCCTCAAAACATCATAAATCATAAATTTAATAATTTAATTTAATTTATTATAATAATATTTTTTTAAAATTAAAATTATTAAAACAAACTGTTTCTAAACAGTAAATTTATTATAATAATTAAAATATATTTTTTTCATGTGACGACTCACATATACAACTCATATACAATTTCTATTTCATTAAATTTATTATAATATTAACTAAAAAATATATTTCCAATGGGCCTAGTGAAAAACAGCGGTTCCTATTCGTATACCGAAAGCTGCGCACAAAGAGAAAGAGGGAAAAACTTGCGAACTAAAACCCTAATCAGAAACAACAAAATTATTGTCGACGGTGGTGTCGTAGAGTTGTGCATCGCCGGTCGTGTGCAGAGCTGCGCCGTGTGTTACTGTAGTTGTATTCTATATTTGCTTCAGTCGGTGGGTGTCGTATTGCAGTGCCGCGTTGGTGGTCGTGTTGCAGAGTCGGCACTCGGCCATCATTATGTAGAGTGTATTGTCGCTGTAAGTGTTGTTGAACCGTTATTGTCTTGCTGTAAGTGTTGTTGAATTGTGACCGTCTTGCTGTGAGTGTTGCTGATCTTCCTTCTTACTCCGTTGTCGTGTTGCTACCATTGCATTTCCGCCCTCGTATTGCTGTGTATTATTGTCTACTTTTTCTGTGAGTTTTCATTCAAATGTAGTAGGAATATTCACTAGTAATATGCAATGGAATTATACTTTATGAAATTGATTGACTCCTACATATCTCCTTTAATTGATTTTCTGGTTTTGAAATTGATTGACTCCTTGAATAATAGCATGCAATTGAATCATACTTTCTGAATTTTACATCTAGAGAGCCACTTATACTTAATATTCTGATTCATTTTAAACTAAACTTGTCAAATTGAGCAACAAACATTAAAGTTTTGAGTTCTTTTGCATTTTCCTGTTATTTTTTTCATTAAGCTATGTTATTTTTTTCATTAAGCTAGGTTTAATTTGAAAACGGGAGAATGTTTTTCATCCAAAGGCACTCTACTGTATTCCAATCCTAACATTTTCACAGCATGCTCTTTTGAAATTGCATAATATAAGAGATCTTTCTTCTTATGAATTTTCTCCTTATGCTCTTGTCATGTGTTTCCTTTCATTATAAAATTCTAATCATTTTTATGATTCTGATTCATTAAAACTAAGAAAATTTTGGTCTGTCTATATCAAAACATGGTGATTTACTCTTCTTTTTTTTTTTTGAAAATGATAACTTTGTTAATCATTTCAACTATCAATCCCACATGTTCTAATAGTCCCTTAACCATGCTCATTTTGCCTGTCTCTTCTTATAGAGACTTATTAGGTTCATTCATGGATGAGAAATCATGACTCATTGATTACAAAGACTTATTAAGTGCATTCAATATAGGGAACATTATGATAAGGTACTTAACACCATTTTGTGGTTGGTTTTCGTCCATTGGAAGTTATGCAAATCTTACACTTTCATTTAATGTGTTGTATTTTAATATACATTTGACAGTTGTTGTGTACTTGTACAGCACATCATAGTTCATTTTTCAAATGTTGATTATGAAAACAATGAACATCAGGTAAGAAGCATCTCTTTGATGGATGAGCTTAGTTATTGTTGAGGTTTGTGTATTTTGACAATTTATTGAGGAAAGATGTGTTGTTGCTCCGATTTGTTAGTCTACTTTATACATATATTTAATACTAGTTATTGATTTTCTTTTGTCACTATTATTTATGGCTAATTGAAATTATTTGGTTTGATGAAACATAGGTTCTTGAATTTGTTGCTTGCAGAATGGAGGATTGGGAGTGGGTTTGTTAAGCTATTGGTGTTAATGTTAGAATACCTCTTGGCTTGTAAGCTCAGGTATTCTGACTCTTAAAGTGTTATTTCTCTTTTTTTTTTCTTTTAAAAATATGTTTGATTTTGGGTTTTTAAGAGAGATTTGAGGGTATTGTAACTCTTATTGTATTGTGTTATTCATAACTAAGCAAATTAAAAACACAAGTAAAAGTAATACATTTTAGTTATTCAATAAAAGCTGAAAACATAATCCTTGCAGTTCTATGACAGCATCTTCAACTTCTTTTCGTCGTATCCGTTATTGCGGCGACGAAGGACAGAAAGTGATAACATAGAGTCCTGCATCTATTAATACTACTAGTATCATCATAAGCATAATTGTAATAGTATATATATATATATATATATATATATATATATATATATATATATATATATATATATATATATATATATATATATATATATATATATATATATATATATATATATATATATACATACATACATACACACACTATTACAGTATAGATGTATATGTAATGAACGTTACTTTGCTTTTAAATTGATTTAGTTTATTGAGAAATTATGTCCCACTATTACAGTAGAAATTATGTCCCATAATTTATAATCTTTTGTTAAAATAGAAGAACATTTCCCCAATTAATTAGGATTTTTGCTTTTAAATTGGTTTTGTTTATGGAGAACACCTTTCATTTTCTTATGCATTCAGGTATCAATGAAGATAAAAGAGGACGACAATGTTAAGTGACGAATTTTAAGAGGACGGCCGCGCAAGTAATGAACATCGAGAGAATGACGTAGGAGATGAACATCGAGAATGATCTAGGTGATGAACATCAAGAGGACGACACGTGTGTTGCAGAGGATGATGGAGATTACGATGAGTTCGACAAATTTATATGAATTGGATGATGTTGTTTTAGGATTGTGCTTACGCATTAAATTTAAAGAAACCATATATTTTGTCATTTTGCTAGACTTATAATCTCTAAGTATTTAACTTATATTATAAAGTAGTGTTAGACATTTTGTGTCTATTTGTGTGTATTCGAGCTAATGTTTGGGGATTTTATCAATACAACTTTTATGATACATGCAATTTATATTTGGTGCGATTCTCCTTTGAATTGTTTATTTTATGAAAAATATCGTAAAAAAATATTCCTTATATAAATGTTTTCAAGTGTTCTCACTATTTCACTTTTAGGGAACAATTTATAATTGTTGTCAGATATGACAACATTTGAAAACTGTCCCCACAAAGTTTTCTTGATCTATCAAATTTAGGGGACATTTTTTAGTCGTTGCAATTTTTAACAACACTTTAAAAGCGTCGCCTAAAATGCCATGGAAAAACGTCCCCTTTTCCCATTATTTAGGGGACGATTTACGAAAGTGTGCCCAAAGAGCGAAGAAAAACGTTCCCTTAAATAATAGGCAACGCTCGCACAGAGGACGCCTGAAAAACGTCCCCTATTATTTTAGGCAACATTTTTCTCATTTATAGCAACATTTTCCAGATGTTGTCAAAGAGGAAAAATGTTGTAGTGTGAATTACTGGTTTATTAATCAAATTATTGGGTCACCGGTCGAACCGTATGACTCAATCGAGTTAAACCAAATAATTCAGTCACAAAATATAACTAAAACTTAAATTTTTTGAAAATATCATATTATTCATAAATTGACAAGTTCATAATTTAAATTCAAATTTTAAACATAGGTATCACACATAATAAAATCAGTGTTTTAAAAATCGGACCGAACATCAAACCGGTGAGGATATTGGATCACTGATTTATTGGTCGAACCACTAGGTCACTGGTCGAATCGCATAACTAAACCGGGTTAAACCGAATAACTCGGTTGAATAAACCGTTCGTTACAACAAAATTATATACATATAAAACATGTCGAACCGGATGATTCATTCTTTACAAAATATAATTAGCACTTAAATTTTTTTGAAAATATCATATCACAAGTTCATATTTTAAATTTAAATTTTAAACATAGGTATCACACATAATAAAATAGTACAAAATTACAATGTATACTTGCAAGTTTAATCGCAATATAATATAATTGAATAATTTATAACAAAATAATTTCGTTGCCTACTAAATTTAATTTCAAAAGAAGAAAAAATTATTTCAATGTTGGGATCTCCTTCTTCAAAATCATAATCATCGGTAACAAAATCAACCGTGTGTATATATATATATATATATATATATATATATATATATATATATATATATATATATATATATATTTCTTTTATTTCTTTTATTTTTTATTTTAATTTTTCATTAGAATAATCAAAATGACGTCGTTTTAATTTTTTGAAAATAAAAATAAATGAAAAAGCATTTAAACCGTCAGTTTTTTTGGTTTTTACGGCTTACACCGGTTCACACTAGTTCAATGACATTTTCGATCCAACTATTGAAATAGACCGGTTACTTGGCCGATTTCTGATTAGACCGACGGGTCCGGTTTTTAAAACACTGAATAAAATAGTACAAAATTACAAAGTATAATTGCAAACAAAGTTTAATCGCAATATAATATAATTGAATAATTTATAACAAAATACTTCCATTGTTTACTAAATTTAATTTCAAGAAAGGAAAAATTGTTTCAATGTTGGGATCTCCTTTTACAATATCAAAATCATTCGGTAACAAAATCAACAACATCTGCAACATTTTTTTATTTTATATTTTATTTCTTTTATTTTTTCATTAAAATAATTAAAATAACGTTGTTTTAATTTTTTAAAATTAAAAAATACACTTAAACCGCTGATTTTTCCAATTTTAGAGGTTTACACCAATTTTGACCGGTTCACACCAGTTCAATGACATATCTGATCCAGCAATTCAAACAGACCGATTATCTGACCGGTCCCCGGTTTGACCGGTCCGACCGGCCGATCCGGTCCGAGTTTTAAAACAAATTTTTTTTAACTATAAATTTAATTAATTAAAACACTTAATTTAATAAATAACTAAGATAATATATATATATATATATATATATATATATATATATATATATATATATATATATATATATATATAAAATCCACATAATAATTATTAAAATATAATAATTAAATTATTTAATTATAAAATATTTCAATAATAAAGGAAAAAAATGATATCTATCTAGGTCGGGATGATGATTGAAATTATAATCATGGTAAACATTAGATGAAGAAAGCAAGTCTATGTCATATCTGGGATGGGGTAGGCAAATCATGTTTAGCATGATTTTATATTATAAAAATGAGTTAAGGATTCATATGACACAAACCCACCAACTAATCGAGGGCTTATTGCATCAAGAAGACTAATTAGCAATCAGCAATTACTATGTTGATAGAATTAATTTACTACTAATGGTGCTAATTAATTATTAGAATTTGAAAATTAAGAACCCTTTTTGGATAATCACTTATCTAGATAAGTGATTAAGTGACTACCACTTTAAGTTGCTGGCACTAAGCAATGTAGTGTACACAAGTGTTAGGCATTTTTCTATGGACTTTCTAAGGAAGGATGCAGTGATAGAGAGCTATGCTACGTTGCCACTTTATAGAAAATTTATTTTTGGAGAGTACAAAGAACAAACAGTGAAAGATCTTATGGAAGCTGGTGATATAGTGGGGCTATCTAGGTTTCTCTTATAGAAACATTGATAGTTGTAAGAGAAAAAATGAGCCAAAGTAATAACAATGAGGTGACATTTGATTAATAAAATTTTGGATTCAAGATGGCATTTACCACTCATATTTTGACAAGTTTTCTGTCTCATCACATGAGATTTTTCTTCATGTTAATTATCACGTGTAAGTTTAAAGTTCTAGTATGGTTGTTAGGTTATGATTTTTGAGTGATGAGTATGTGATTTTGATTTGAACGTGTCAACCAGTTGAATGGATTATGTTGTTCTCTATCATTTGTATAATAAAGTCAATTCAATTTTCAAATTTTGAGTACATAAATGGGAGTGGGTAACTCACATAGTGCATTCCAACAACTAATGAGAATTTTTTATTTTGATTTTAAGTATTGTTGATTGATTAATCACGTCTCATATATTGAAAGGATGAGTCATGAATCACATTTTTTAATGGGTCATGGTTAGGATCTATGTGGCCGAGAGTTTGTAGGCAAAAACATACATCCCTAAGATAGGAATTAAAGTTATAAATAATTAAATCAATAGTTAGATCAATGTATCACTTATTCATTTATCAAAATTTCAAAGGCCCTTTTCTAAATTAATCACAACAGAGTTTATATTGTACTTGCCACATAATTTCAAAATTCTTTCTTTAATAACATTCGGCGAGAAAAGTGAACTACATGAGCGTATTACATGCATTAACACATATATGAGACGAACTTTCCCTGGTACATGAACCTTCCCCAAGTTCTCCATGACCAGTTATCAAGACCTTTTAAGAAAATTGATTCACTAGTTCTCAGCGAGCAAACACCTCAAAGTGTCCACCACCAGTTTATTCAATGTACACTGCCATGATAGTCATTATGAGAATACTTGGCAAGGTTCAATAAGGCCACCATCAAGGTGATAAATTCCATCCAGGAAATGTTTCTAGGAGCTTTCCAAAATGGGCTTAAGGCAATACACTTCAAAGAGTCCCTTATCTAGAAACTCACATACTCAATGGAGGAAATCATGACGAGGGAGGAGTGTACGTAAAAGGCAAGGAAAGTAATACCTAGAAGAGGTCTAAATACGTAAAGGAGCATAACTCTAGGGGATCTAAATCCTTCAATCAATGCAGAAACCACTTCCCTAAACTAGTTCAGGATAAGGGGACCCTTAAACCTTATAGAAGGTCCGTAGAGAAATACACACCATCGAACACTAGGGGAAATAAGATATGGTAAGAAGTATATCTTACTAAGGTCTTCCCAGAACCTCTGAATCCTAAGTGGGTGGTGATGGGGGGGGGGAATGAACCCAATAAGTGGTGCAAATATCATATGGTTAAAGGTCATCACAAACATGATTGCCACCAACTAAATAATGAAATAGATTGCCTCATCCAAGAGGGGCACTTGAGAAGATTTGTCCAGGGTGCGTCGTATATCTATGGGGAAGGTCGTGGCCTGGTGTGGATTAAAACTATATAGCACACAAAGTATACATAGTCCACTATAGCAAGTGATAAAAAGTAAAGGTATTGTTTTCGCAAGGAGTGTCATTACTTAGATTAATTTGCAGAACTATCTTTTATGAATGAGCATGAACAAAAAAACAATATTTGATGGTTGTCACAAGTTCACTTTTTAAGCAAACAATGATAGAACCGAGTTTGGTTGAATAAGTGAAATTATTTATGGAGAATATGTTGGTCAATGAGTTATCTAATGTGTGTATATGATGTGATATGTCATGTGAGATGAGGTCAGAATGCTATCTTATAGTGTATTCCTACAACAACAAAATCATATGCAAGAAAGCAAGGGGACAAATTCTTAAGCCTCACGTTTAACTTTAATGCATGTCTGGTTTCATTCTAAATATCCTCTATAATTATATCCCTTTATGTCTAAAGTAGCTAATCTAGTTAATATTCCTATCATACTATTTTCAATCTTATTTATCATGAGTTCCACTTATTGTTGGATTTATCACAACAACAAGTTTTTATCTTTTCCTAAGATGATCAACCAATGAATCAGATTTATGAAAATATGATGCATGATAATCAAGTCACTAATATCACATCAAATAACACAAAATATTAGTTAATATTAACTTCACATTGCTCAATATAAAAGGTTTTAGCTAATGTAATGAATACATCAACACTAGTTCCCAAGCTAAACATTATTAAACACAGTAAAAAATGGAAATCTAAGAGTCACTTCTTCGTCTTATTGCAATCTTCAGTCAACTAGAGATGTTTTTTTTCATGCCATATACTTGTGCTTTATATTTGGGAAGAATAGAAGAGAAATTCTCCTACTTGATTTAGCTTACTTTCACACAAATTTCTATCAACTGTTTTTCTCTCTCCATCTGAACCTCGTCCAATTTTCTCAAGTGATCCTTTTATAGCCAAGCTCTTATAGGGTTTTGGGAAGTATTGGCTCATGCGCTTCTTGATTATCCATCACTTTTAGTCCATGAAAATCAGCATATTCCCTTCATTCCTTCTCTTTCGTACTAGTACCATGTGAGGTACACAACGCATGTAGGGGACAAAGCGTTTGATGGCATACCTACTGTGCAAAGGAGACAAGCCGCACACTATAGTGGTTGTACTATTTTGCAATCTTTTGCCTTTTAGCGGTTTGATCTTATCTTCTTTACTTTCTTGCTTAAATGCACTCCAATTTTCTTGTTGATGTTACATCACTACTACAAAAAACACATTCCACATCAGACGCAAAATACATTTAACCTCGTGTACAGAAGTGAGGTAACGAAGGGCGTCATGAAAATCTCCTATTTTACCCATTGGTTAATAAAAAACTGAGGGGTTAAGTTATCTGCACATGAGTTCGAATCCTAGCATCTATATTTTTATTATTTTAAAAACTTGTGAATTTCCGTAATCTTGGGTGAGTTAACAAAACACACTAATAACTCTGAGGTAGAAAAATCTCTATATTCCTCACTTAAGGAAAAATGACCAATTCTCAATCTTTTAGAATTGACTATCTCTAATCTATTATATCTCTAAAAAACTAAATATTTTTCACTAATAAATTACCAAATAGTTTCAATGAGATGAAATGAGTGATTGAAAAACTTGAAGAAGGATGAGAAAAATGTTTAACTTTAAAAAATGAGGGAAATGCAGTACTTATAGTGCAAGTGAAAATGACAAAAAAACATCAATCAAATGGATATTTAAAGCTTTTGATAGGATTCAAATTAATATTTTTAAGCTTTTGATGTGTCTTTATATCGATTAAAGAAAATCCTAAGGCAATTGTATCTTCGGGTTGATGAATTTATTCTAAAATATAGTTTGTGATAAATGGTTATGCTAGTTACGTATATATATTGAAGAGGAATATAAATTTATTCCTTACATCCTTATACTTGTTGATGATATCTTTATAGAAAGTTTTAGAATGAAGTGACCGGTAAGCTCAAGGATATTTTGAATGAATAATTTGAGATGAAAGATCTCAGTGAAGCTAAGAGATCATGATAAACTACAAAAAGGATAAATTATTCTTTTGTCAATCTAGTTACTTGAAAAACCTCATGGAGCAGTTTAGAATGTTAGATGTTAAAACCATCAACCTCATTTGGTTCATTACACAAAGATTTAGGTTATGCAATTTCCTCAAATTGAATAAGAGAAAAAAATGATAGAGAGTAATTTATATATAAGTACACTACAACAAATAATCCCATTTCACCTCAGACGCGAAATTGATATAATCTCGGTTACACAAGCGAGGTAACGAAGGGAGACGTGAAAATTCGCCATTTTACCCATTGGTTTTTGAATAACCGGTGGGAAAAGGGGCACTGGTCATTGGTTCGATCCGCTGCAACTGCATTTTTTTTATTTTCAAAACTGCAATACTCCTTACCTCGATTTTTAACAATAACCGAGGGGTAAAGTCTTGTTTACAAATTTTTTGTTTTAACCTATTTTTTTGTTTTAATATGCAAAGCATCAAATTTGTTGATAATTATAAATATTCCTCGTCATCATCAACAACACCAATAACAACAACAAAAATAAAATCAATAGAATCCTTAAACATTACATCTCAACAACAAAAACAACAACAACAACAACAACAACAATAATAACAACAACAACAATAACAACAACAACAAAATTCATGGAATGTTCAAACATTAAATCTCAACAACAACAACAAATAAACAAAATCAATAGAATCGTTAAATACTAAATTCCAACAACAACATTAAACATTTTACTACAACTAACATTAATAAGTTACTTTCATGTTTTTCTAACTAGAGAAAAAATTAAACATTAAGAAATTTGCCTTGAAATATTTTCCAGCTCTTGCTTTTATTATCATTGTTTTCAATATGCTAAGTTTAAATTTCATCACTTTGCATCCAAGATGGATAATTGTGGTATTCACGTTTTGATTGGCTAGTGAGAGTTTCACGTGAATCACTAATGTTTCATGTGAATTGATGAGTTGACGATGTCTTGACCATTGTACTTAATAAATGGACGACAAAGATTTGTTATTTAATTTTTTCATCAAATTGGTCATAATTAAAAAAATATAAAATATGCTACTTTACCCCTCGTTAAGTCATAAAAAAAATTTAAAGGTGATAAAATGTAGTTGTTGAGATTCGAAGATGTGTCATATAAATACTTTATCCCTCAATTTTGAATAAAACCGATGTAATAAGAAATAAAAAATTTTAAAAAATTAAAATGTGATAAAATATAGTTGCAGGAATTCAAAGATGTGTCCTCTAAATACTCTACCCCTCTGTTTTTAGTAAAATCGAGGTATTAGATCATAAAAAAAGTTTTAAAAATTAAAAGGTGATAAAATGTAGTTGCTGGGATTCGAAGACGTTTCCTCTAAATACTTTACCTTTGATTTCCAGCAAAATTGAGGGAACATATGCTATTTAAAAAAAACATATATTAAAATGTGACATGCCTATGATTTACACCTCATTTTTTTGTTGAATGAGGTGAAAGTTTCGTCATAAAATATATTATTTGTAGTGGTGGGATTGGAAGCATCATGTATGGTATGATATGGTTTTTAGTAGACCGAATTCAGATTATACATTTAACATTATAAGTAAGTTTATGAAAAATACAAGCCGAATTTATTGAAAAGCTCTGAAGTGGGTGTTGAAGTATTTAAATGGTTCATTAAAGAGTAGTTTAAATTATGCAAAGGAAACTCAATGGAAAAATATTTTGAAGCGTTTGATGAATGTGTATTATTTGAAGAAAATTTCTTTGGCTACCTCCCAACCTTCTAGTTCACCTCTGGTGAAAAACCCAAACTACCCCTGACTTCGGAAATGCATTTCCGAAATGCAAGAAAAAGGTGTTTTCGGAGATGCATCTCCGAAAGCGCCTTTTTTTTAAAAAAATTGTCTTATTTCGGAAGTTCATTTCCGAAAACAGCATTTCGGAAGTTCATTTCCGTAATACTGCGTGTTTTGCAGATTAAGCAAAACAGCCCCCTCCCTAATTCATTTACCCTAATCTTCTTCCAAACTCAACCCCAAAGAGATTTTTCTGTAAACCACTTCCAAGCTACATCTACTTGCTTTACTACATTCAAAAATCCTCCAATCTATTCAATCGGTAAGCATTTTGATTTTAAGATCTATGATTAAAATTTATATTAGGGTGTTTACAAATAGCAAAAAATGTATTAGGTTAGGTTTGTACTGATATTTAGGATGTTTACAATATGTAGACATAGGTTTGATTTATGATTTTGGGGTCTGCCATTGGAGGTTGCAGAGAACTTCTGCGCAGGGGTGTTTTGGAAGTTCATTTCCGAAAACACCTCCATTCCCAGTTTCGGAAATGAACTTCCGAATTGTATCAGAAGTGCAATTTTTTTTAGTTTTTTCTGTTGTCTCGCATATTAATCGATTTCAACTGTTTACAGAAACATGTCAGGCAACCAACCAGCACGCATCAGACAGGGTAGAGAGACCCAGACTACGTCGACTAGACGCGAGCGGGCGGCGGCGCAGCTGGCGTCGACACAGGGACGGGGCAGGGCCGGGGACGACGTGTGCGAGTTCTCGTGGAGATGGGCGAGGGTACCTCCTCATCTGGATCTAGGAGTAGGCTGGCTCGGGTATCTACTTCCCGCCAGCGAGAGGAGGAGGAGGAGGAGGAGGAGGACGTGGCAGTGCCATACCACGAGGCGGAGGGGGAACCGGATGTTGACCGTCCACCCGGAGAGGAGGATGAGCAGGAGGACAGCTACCCGGGAGGGCCCATTGACACTTCTGTGCTGATATTCTACCGCGAGCACGTCGCTCGGCGGATCTGGGAGGGAGAGGTATTTTTTTATAATTTGCCCGACTACATTATTTACCCGTTTATAATTTAGACGTTTATTCAATATTTTATTAACCGTCTGTTTAACATACTTTTTTATTTGTTTTTTTTAACAGGAGAGAGAGCCGTTGAAAATGGTGAACCATGCCCGAAAGATTTTCAGTCTATTTAAACCGACTGCCGAGTGGTTTAACGATGCTGTGAGAGGTTCAGGGCTCAGTGGGCTCTGCATGACGGGGTACACCACCATCAGCCACGGCATGCAGGGGGCTTTTGTGGAGCGGTGGCACAAGGAGACGTCTTCTTTCCACTTGCCAGTTGGGGAGATGACGATCACCTTGCATGATGTGCAGTGTCTTCTCCACCTGCCGATCAGGGGGCCACTGTTGACCCACTCCCGGGTCCAGAGGGTCGAAGCCACTGAGTGGATGGTGCTCTATTTTGGTATGGAGCCCGAAGTTGCTGACTTTGAGTGCGCCACGACATCTGAGCCTCATATCCGGTTCATCACACTGAGCCGCTACTTCGAGCACCACCTGGTGGCGGCGGCCGAGGCTGAGGCTGAGGGTGACGAGCTATTTACACATTATCACCGTGGATGTGCTCTCCGGTGCTGGTACATGCATGTGGTAGGCGCTGCGATCTTTGTCGACAAGAGTGCGAGGTACGTTGACATGACCTACCTCCGCTACTTCATGGACTTGACCACCGTTCACCAGTGGAACTGGAGGGCAGCTACTCTGGTATACCTATACCCGAAGCTGAATGAGGCCTCCAACTGGAGGACGAGGCAGTTGACCAGATCCTGCACACTACTCACGGTACGTTTCATTTTAATTGTTCCTTATTTATTTATGTTTCGTATTTACTTATGTTTCGTATTTATTTATGTTTCAGAGCTGGATCATCTCCTACTTCTCCCGCATCCACGACTTCCACATCGATCCTGCGTACGTTGACGCCATGCCCAGGGCCGCCAGATACGTTCTCTAGAGGGGGAACAATGCGGTGGGACCATACCGTGGGTACTTGGACGGTTGGACCGCACGATGCACGACGACGTCACCTGGAGGCCGTTCAGCGACTACACTCAGATTGTCCCCTTTGACGGCATATCTCTATATTCTGGTTGGTTGGCATGCGGGACTACCATCATGGTCCGGTATCTCCCTGAGCGGTGCATGCGGCAGTTCGGATTTGTGCAGATGATACCCAGGTCACCCTTTGAGGCTGCTCCCGACACAGTGACCAGAGTGCAGCTCACTGCCATGTTTGACGATTGAGAGCATCATGTGGTACCGGAGGAGTACCGTCGCATGCGGGTCACCCAGGACTGGCACAGTATGGAGGGGTACGTCACATGGTTCTATCGGGTGTCGCATCCTCTACTGACACCCGACGTTCCCGGCGCTCCTAGGCCAGCACACGAGGAGATCCTGGAGAACCAGCAGGCCGAGGATGACCACGCCATTGATCTCCTGCCGATCTGCCAGCGAATAGAGATGCTTTGGCGGGACGCGTTGGATCGAGGTGTCGTTCATCAGGGCGGTCCAGAGGCAGTCGCCGTGATGGAGATGATCGTCACTGATGCGGGCCGTGCGGCGGCATACAGGCGGCAGAGGAGGGCCCAGGGTGAGAGGGTTAGGCATACCCAGTAGTGGGCGGGTTTTTTTTTGTTTTCGGATTGTATCTTTCGTACACTATTATTATTTGGATTTGGATCGGATCGGTTTGTATATATCACTTTTCTTATCATATTAGTATATTAGTATTTTCTGTTTATATATCGATTATTTTATTTGCCGTCTATTTTAAATTCCAAAATCATAAAAAAAAAAAAACAGTTTCTGCATAATTCGGAAGTTCATTTCCGAAACCCCCCAAAATATGAAAAAAGGTGTTTTCGGAAGTTCATCTCCGAAAACACCCCCCATTTGGTGTTTTCGGAGATGAACTTCCGAAGTCTGAGAAAATTTTTAAAATAAAATTACTTCGGAAGTTCATTTCCGAAGCAGGGGTAAACTGAATTTTTCGCTGGGGGTGACCCCATAGGAAGGTGGGTAAAGAAAAAACCTTATTTGAATAATGTGGACACTTAAAAATCTTTATTGAGTTTTGTGCTTACATTGTTTGTAAAAACTATAGGTTAAAAAGAAAATTAAAAGTCGATATCGCTTTAACTACTATAGAGGTGAAATGTATTTTCCTAGAATAAAGAATTAAAATTGATAGTCGCTTTATCTACTATAGAGGTGAACGGTTTAACGATAATCCACCATTTTCATAAATTAACCCAAAAAAATCACTTATCTATACATCTACTTGCATCTCTAAAAACTTCTAAAATTTTTAAGGCCGAATGCATAATTTTGTACTTTATATTTTGTCTTAAAATAATGTTTTGGTCTTTCTGTTTTGAGTTTCAAACAAGTTCTTTAAGCCATCAAGTTGATCATTTATGTTTTCCCTAATAACACTTTTATTTATGTTTTTTTGTGTGTGTTAATGTTACAAACGTTTGGTGCAGGGGCGGAGTTACAGCCCAGCGAACCCGGACACGCGCCCGGGCTCAACCCCTCATTTCGTTGTATACTCTTCATCTAATAGTTGATTTTTAGACAACATCAGGTGCAAAATTAATAATTTTTAGACAAAATTAGTAAAAACAGGGTGTAAAATTTTTAAACAAAATTAAAGTCAAAATTTTTAAACAAAATTAAGGATAAAATTAGTAGAAATAGAGTATAAAATTAATAAAAATAAGGTGTAAAATTTTTGTCCGAACTCTCTAAAATTTACGTTATTTAAGAGTTTATAGTACATCCATCCATCTATCCATCCATAAAATATTTTAAGCTTATATTACAATAAGCTTCTCAGATTAATATCTTACAAAATATGTTTACAATTATTCCTTATGCATAAACACCTACATAATAGAAACTTGTACAAGTGCTTACTTACATTATTTTCCATTTCACAAAATGATGACTTAAACCTTCCACACACATACACACTATTCTATAGAACAAATCTAGAGAGGCCAACTTTATCACCTGTTTGATTGACATCTTTCAAAGTCTGTTGTCTATACTCTCTTAAAGTGAATTTCTTATAGAGAGCTGGCTTGTTTTCACTTTGTATAACTGCATCATTGAAGGGGCAATAGAAAAAGGCAGTAGAAAACCTCTCTTCCTCAGCAGCAACAACTCTGTGCTTAATGCTTTTGTAAACATTATTACTAAGTGCCTGCAAAATTTTTATAAACATTAACTTCTTCATATACTCGTGCTTATAGGAAAAAAAAAGACTTATGGATTTTATATATATATATATATATATATATATATATATATATATATATATATATATATATATATATATATATATATATATATATATATATATATATATATATATATATATATTTTAAAAAATATATTTATGATTTAACACAGAAATTGTTTGATCATTTTATATAATATACAAAATTAATTTACTTTGAAACACATTTATTATAAAAAATATAAGAATATTAATATTAAAATTAATTTACTTACAAGGGTATTTTTTCATTTAAAAATAATATATATTATATATTATATATTTGTTTAGTTTGTCAATCATATAAAATAGAATTATTTAGTAGCACATGATTTTTTAAATATAAATTTAATATGGTATGTAGAACATCCCCAAATGATAATAATTAAGCAAGATATTAATATTCAGAACAAATACAGTGTCATAAACAATTATAAAGAGGGGAGCCCCCCACCTCCCAACAAGCTCATGTTTGGTTTTCTATGAGTTTCTAAATTGGACTATTATGATAATAATTTGAAGGGCTCTGTAACCATTACCAACTGCAAACTGGTTGAAAATGGGAGCATACACATGTACATATATATGGAACATTATTATAAGACTTGCCACCTCATTAATCAATGCCATTCTTATTTTATTTATTTTAAGAGTCTAGTATAAAAATGCACACAGTAGTAAAAAAAAGTTTAGTAGCTTTTTACTACCTGAATTCTAGTTACAATATAATAAGTATAAATTTTACACCAATATACATTCAACCTATTTTAAAAAATCTCGGAACCGAATCGAATTGCCAAGCCGAAAAACTATTTTAAAAAAATCTCTGAACCAAACTGAATTTGTTGAGCTGAATTAAAGTTAAAATAATCAAATTATTATGTTCTGTTAAATTATTATGTTTTGTTAGTAAATCAAACTATGTTTCAAAACAATTTTAAAATTGAACCAAATAGTAAATGAAACCAAACCAAAACTAAAATATAATAGAATGAAATTCAAAATAAAAATACTAGAAACAAAGTATGAAATTTTTCATTATAAATTTTTTAAAAAAGTATAACAGTTTGATTCTTTTAACAAATAATTTAATTTGAAAATTGTCTTTTAACTATATGATACGATTTAAAATTTTTAAATATATATCAAATCAATAATTTTATTCTGTTCTGTTTAAGATAAATTCAAACAGTGTGATTTAATTAGACTAAATTATAGTTTTGGTCTTCCTATTTTGGCCAATTCACAAAATCAGTCCCCCTATTTATTTTT
Organism: Vicia villosa; assembly: GCF_029867415.1. Lineage (NCBI taxonomy): Eukaryota > Viridiplantae > Streptophyta > Magnoliopsida > Fabales > Fabaceae > Vicia > Vicia villosa. The sequence continues at coordinate 73,798 of NW_026705276.1, read as the reverse complement.
TTAAACAGTTTTGGTCCCTCATGTTCATTTTTCGTCCAAAAAATATTGATTTTTCAGTTTTTTTGTATTCGTATGATACTTTCTGAATGAGAGAGAACGTAGAGAGCATTTTCTGGAGAATGAAAGAGATGAACGAAAAAGCTGGGAGAAAAAGACGACGGTTAGAGAAGAGGATTAAAGGAAGAAAACCTCGTCAGTAATTAATATTTCTTATTCCAAGTTAATAAAAGTATGCTATGTATCTAAAAAATAGTACACAACAGTGTTTTTTAATGAAAAATGGACATGGGGACCAAAACTATTTAAAAAAATAAATAGAGGGATTGATTTCATGAGTCGGCCAAAATAGGGGGACCAAAACTATAATTTAGCCATTTAATTATGGTGACTTTTTATCATAGTTCATTGATTTTCTAATAAAATTGCATCATTGAATAACCCTAATCAAAACAAACATTTTTGTTTTAATTGGAAATAGTAAAATTTGCAAATTTAGAAGATGTAATGAGAGGAAGTATATAAAATCACCTGAAATAGATCACCAATATTAACAACTAGTGCACTTGGATTAGGCTTGACATCAACCCATTTTCCATCTTTCATCAATTGCAAGCCCCCAATTTGGTCTTGATAAAGGATGGTAAGGAAACTAGTGTCACTATGAGGCAAGATGCCATACACCTTTGAAGATATAGGGCATGGAGGATATCTATTGAGTCGAATGAAAGAACTTTTAGGCAAGTAATTCTCTTGGAAATGGTTGGAATTCATATTCACTTTGATGGCAAGAATTTCTACCAAGTTTTCACCAAGAGTGGCCATTCTTGTTGCAAAATCTTCAAGGCTTGATCTATACATACAAAAGATACTTGTATTAAGAAATAGTAAAATTAGATATATCATTTTTTTAAAAAACAAAGATATATTAATATAGAAAACTAAAGGTTCTCAAAACATGTTTACACATGAACGGAAAAGACCCTCCAACAAAAGAGAAATTACAAATTAGTTAGAATTACGAAAGGTATAATAAAGAATCTTTGTTAAATTTGTAAAAACTATTAACTTCTCAAAATAGAAGTCACATATACTAACTTCTCAAAATTTTGGTAAAAAAGACCATAACCATGCGACAGACCCACACGTTACCGAACATTGGTATAATATTTTCGAACGAATTAATCATATCCAAATCAACTTTTTTTGGTTTAAGTAAATACTAATAAAATATTACATCTCTTATCTTTTAAAACAACCTAAATCTAATATGTTTATGCAAATTTCTCATCTTATAAATCAAACTTTTGTAGGGTTGAGTTGCATTGAAATTTCAAAAGTATTAATTTGAAAAAACATTTCCTTACCTCAAACAAGTGTAAACTCAATTTCCTGTCTTTGAAAGTACACTTCAGAAATTTTGTGCATGTGGGTGCATAAAATATCTCTAATACTTTTTCCATTTAAGTACCTATTTTGAATAAATTATTTTTAAAAAAATGACCGAAAGATGTAAGCAAACAAAAAAATGATAACCTTCCATTATTGTCTTCCATAAGGGCCATACCTAATTTTGGCAATAGCAAGATTTGAATTTTGAAGCATAGCTTTTGTTTTGGCTCTAAATTCATGCATCTATATTATAGTACTTTCTTTGCAGTTTCTTTCTTCAAGACAACTCAACCAAAAGACTCCAAAAAAATCAAGCATTTTACAGTTTTATTTAAATTACAATTAAAAAATAAATTTATCTGAAAAATTATTATAATAAAAAATCATATCGCCAATATATTATATCGGTTAAATTATTAATCAAGTTTGAATTTTAATCTCAATTATTTATAAAATCAATTATATATATATATATATATATATATATATATATATATATATATATATATATATATATATATATATATATATATATATATATATATATATATATATATATATAATGAAAAGATACCTTAGAGTTATGTGAGGTTCCATATTTGGTATATCTGTGAGAGGAAAATGAAAGGCTTCTATCCAAGAAAGTTGTCTAAGCTTGGTGGCACATGGATTTCCCCATCTATAAGTATTTGGAGACAAATTAAAGACAGTTTCTGCAGACAACTTATTCACAAAAGGCTCACGGAACAATTTCATTTGCTCAGATATCATGTTCTCCATAACCTCATTTGAAATTCCATGATTAATAACCTGAAAGAAACCCCACTCACTTGCAGCTTCACTTATTTCTTTCATGCATTCTTCTCTTTCATCTTTGTTATTTAGCCTCTCAAGATCAATCAAAGGTAGTTGCTCCTCATATCTTCTATCTACCATGGAGTACAAATCATCATCATCATTTTTTGAATCCTCTTCTAGGCCTTTTTCCAAAAGGGTCTTGTAAGTATTGAGAAATGGAGGTTCATAATCCATTTGAGTGAAGAGGCTGTAGAATTTAAATTAATTAAGTTAATTAATGATCAATTAAATTTTGAAACAAAATTAGTGATCAAAAACCCTAATTTGAGATTAGAGAAAAAAAAACAACAAATATTAACTTCAAATTAATATGAAATTTCAAAGCTTAATTCAGTGATAGCTACCACTGTGTTGCCCTAATTTCTTTTATACTCACACAGACTTACATGTAAGGTTGAGAATTAAGAGGGAGTAATGAGATCGATAACCTGTAAATTGATGACTTTGAAATGAAAGATTATGGAGTTTAAAGCAATTTGATAGGTAAGTATTTGGTATACAGTTTGGGTATTGGTTAATGAAATTGTGATTTGAGTAGTGATATTTATATGCATCCATGAAGTGAGGAAATAATCGCACTCAAATTGAGTATATGGTTGAAGCATAGAACACGCGGCAAAACATAACATCAGAGAAAGAGTGGACACACAGACTCATGCAATTACAATATATTTATATGGATATGTAAGAAAATCATAAATATATAATATATGTATGAGTGATGATTTAATTACCTCAAATGATTGGAATTGAAATATATATATATATATATATATATATATATATATATATATATATATATATATATATATATATATATATATATATATATATATATATATATATATATATATATATATATATATATAGGGTTATATTGACTCCAAGAGTAAGTGTACAACACTTACTCCAAATCATAACCATTGATTATCATTAATCCAACAATTTTAATTAAAATTTTATATAGAAAAAAATTTCCAAAAATAACTAGATTAAATGAACAATTAAAACCGTTAGATTAATGAAAATCAATGGTTATGGTTTGGAGTAAGTGTTGAACACTTACTCTTGGAGTCAATATAACCCTCCTCTCTCTCTCTCTCTCTCTCTATATATATATATATATATATATATATATATATATATATATATATATATATATATATATATATATATATATATATATATATATATATATGACGTATGATACGGGAATGTCATTTTTACGTGAGAATATGAGAATGAATCTGAGTCGTTAAATTTTAAAATAAATGATAAAAATTATGTTTCATTTTTTTCTATCTCCTCCATTATTTATTTTAATAATAGAGGAGAGAAAAAAAAGGTCACATAATCTACACCATTTATTTTAAAATCTAATTGTTTAGATTCATTCGCATCACATAAAATGAAAAATGACATTCTCTTATGATATGTCATAAAAATAAAAATAACTCTAAGATTTTACACGGTTAATTTAGTGAATATGTGTCCCTATTTTTCTTAATTATATCATTTTCTTTGTCCACCTATTTTAAATTTGTTAGTTTTTATTTTTGAGTTTTTTTTTGGGCATATTTTATCTATTTTATTATGGTGATTTTTAATATATTATTTTATAATTAAAAACAATAAATTGCCATTAAAAATGTTTCTTTTCTGCTCCATAAAAAATATATTGTGTTTTTTTTGGACATTAATTTTTTTCCATTAAAAATTATTTATTATATGACACATAATTGTGAGTTTTTGTATTGGTAAAAATTTTCACATTGAAAATGCGAACAATAATGATTAACACTATTAATATTTGAAGGCTAATTTGCTTTTTACATAATAAGAAAAATGTTAACAGTGGCATTAGAACAATGATTAAGACTTTAAAAATAATAAATTTATCTCCATAATTTGTGTATTTAATACCTCAAACATTGAATATTAAATTTTTTATAAATTATTATTTTTTGGAATGATTAACCGATGCCCTAAAGACACTGGTTAGCAAGACTTTTTTTCAATTAATAGCATCAACTCCTTCATCTTTCAAATCAAACAAATAAAGTTGACAATATTAATCTATTGAGCATATAGAAATGATTCTCAATACTTTTAGAGTCTGTTTGGTAAAATAAGCGGTTGACTGATAAGCTAGCTGATAGCTTATAGCTTATGACTGATGGCTGGTGACTGATGACTTATAGCTTATAGAGGATGGTTGAGCTGATAGCTTATAAGCTCATTGAAGTGTTTGGTAAAATTAGCGGTTCAATTAACTTATAAATATAAAATGACATAAAAGATATATAATATATAATTATTTTATTTTAAATTAAAATAAATTATAAGGGTTAAAAATGAATTTTAATTAAAATAATAAGGATAAAAAAGGAAGAAAAAATAATAAGCTATAAGACATAAGCTAAAACGCTATTTGAAATAGCGTCTGGAAAATAAGCTATAAGCTAGTAAAATAAGTTATAAGCTCTTGATGAATTTGAAATAGCGTCTGGAAAATAAGCTATAAGCTAGTAAAATAAGTTATAAGCTCTTGATGAAAAGACCGTTATCAAACGAGTCTAAATTATCATATGAGCTTATAGACATAAGACATAAGCTATAAGCTCGAAAATTTATCTTACCAAACAGAGCCTTAATCAACTTTTCTAATTAAAAAATATATATTTATTTTACTAAGTATTAAAGTTCTTCTTTTAAATCATTTTTACAGATCAAAATTATATTTATTATTAGAAATAATTTTTAAAATACATGTATAAGGTTAAGATCAAAAGATCTCAAAATCTCAAATTTATTAACATAACATTTATGGTTACTCTTCATCCCATATTCGTATAATAAAATTTACTATTAAACTGAAAGCTATTATCATATTAATCACACTTATAAAATTGTATATCAATCAAAAATTATTTTTGATATTTTAAAAAAAATTATCAAAATTAACGGTTTTCATAAAATTTTATAAGTTATTAATTTCTATACATCTCGTTGACATGTGAGATGATTTTGAATTGATGTTAAATTTTATAAATATGGTGAATATGATAATAACTTTAAATCATATGGTAAATTTTATTATATAAATATGCGATAAAAAATCATCAAAAATACTTATATTACTATTAAATTTGACACTTTGATGTATATTATTTGTGTCACCTTCGAGTTTATTCTTAAATAGGTAGATTATTTGTGTCACCTTCGAGTTTATTCTTAAATAGGTAGAAACAACTGTACTTTTGACGGCAACTAATTTCATGTCTAACAGAAATCATCAGAACATTTTTTTTAATATCCATTCTAAAGCTCATAAAATTTGACATAATATTGTCTCCCGTCGTATTGTTTCCGCACTAAAGCTTTGATTTGGTTGTCATATCAATAGGTCCACAATTTTCTTTAGGTTGTTTATACATTTTCATATATTTTCTTGACGGCAATATACAGTTCACGCTTCCAGTTTTTTCGAAGAATATAATATGGGTCCGTTTGTTTTGGTTTTTTTAAAAAATGATTTTTATAGTGTTACATAATTTTATGAAAAAAAAAATTTACAAAAAATTTTTTTATAAAAGTTTCAAATGAAATTTTTTTTGAATAGTTATTCTTAAAATGTGATTTTAGATATTTCATCTATTTATGGGAAAAAATTGGATATCAAAATTTTAAAAAATCACTTAATTTTGAAGCTATTTCAAATAGATTTTCATAAACATTATTTTTGAAATACAACTTTTTGAAAAAATTGCAATTTTGACTAAATTTTGGTCTTCAATAATTTGTATTTATGTTATAGGATGTCAAAATTAGTGTTTTATTTTAGAAAAAACAAATATAAAAAAATTTGTAATATTTTGAAAAACGGTTTTGGAAAATCTATTTTCAAAAATACAAAGAGAAAATCCATTTTTTTAAAGCTGAAACAAACAAGCCCATAATTGAGAAAAGATATTTTTACACAGGTTTCTATAACTATACCTATTAGTATGGCAAAAATATACTATTTTTATTTTATTTATTTATTTATATTATCTTGAAATTTGTGCAACCAACATTTTACGGTGCGCATACAATTTTTTTTTAACTCAAAAAGGCACTCAGCCCAGAAATATATAAAAGAAAAAGTAGGTACAAAAATGAGGGGGACAAAGGCCAAAACCTCAAACCTAACAAATTCTAAAACTAGGAAGCCCTAGTTTGTTACCGTTAAAATCCATAACTACATTGGTATGTAAACCATCCCACCATGTATAGTTAGTACTAAGTAAACCTAAATTAGCTAATTTGTCTGCACAATGATTCCCTTCCCTGTAAATATGGGTGGCTATAAAACGAGCATGTTGCAACTGATGCCTACAGTTATCCCACCTATTCCTCAATCTCCATGGGACCATAGAAGGCTTACTGAAAGCGAGCACAACCAATTTGGAGTCTGTCTCTAACCAAAGATGATACCAATGATGAATAATGGCATGCTCCATGGCAAGGATAGCACCCATAAGCTCCGCAAAGAAAGCATTCTCCTGACCAAGGTTGCAAGAGAAACTCCCTAAATGGTCTCCATTATGATTCCTAAAGATGCCACCACAAGCCGCTGCCAAAGGGGTACCCCCGAAGCACCGTCAGTATTAACCTTGATCCAATCCCAAGAAGGAGGGCACCACAACACTTCTTTGATAACCTGAGGCTTCGGAGGGTGGACAGTAACAGAGAATCTCTTGAGAATCATGAAATCCTTAATAGAAGAGCTGGCTAGCTTAGAAGTGAGGTTCCCCGATAAAGAAGTATGCGCTAGGACTAAGGCACAGGAAGACTTCCAATGAGTGGCAGCATTCTGAAACCTCGCCTTGTTACGCGCACTCCAAATACAATGAAAAACATTGATCACAGAAGCGATGACAACAACCTGGCATTGAAAAGAATGGCAACCAGAAAAGATTTTCCAACAATCATCCAAACAACTAATCGGAGGACCACTGTCCAGCAACTGAGCCAACCAGTGCCAAATGTTTTTGGCAAAACTGCAAGAGAAAAATAGATGCTCCAAAGTTTCGCCACTATTATTGCACATTGTGCAACAAGAGGGAAGATTCTGACCTCTAATACACAGAAGATCGTCCGTTGGCAGCCGACGGTGAATCATACGCCATAAAAGAAGAGATTTGGACGGAGGGATCGCACGATTCCAAATGAACCGACCCCAAACAGTGGGCTGAGAATGGATGGAAAGAAAAGAAAAAGCAGTTTTAACAGAGAGTAGCCCATTATCAGTTAGCCTCCACATCCGCCTATCCTCCTGCCAATAGTTCACGGATACAGAGCCAGTAAGCTGAAGAATAGCCGGACAGTAGCGCAACAGATCCGGAGGGAAAGTAAGAGCGTTATTCTGGATGATATCCTGCAGCTTGGCTTTTAAGTTACCACGAAGGTTCAACGGAACATTCATAATATCCACCAAAGGCTGACCACACCAATTGTCCCGCCATAGATTTATATGCTCACCATTGCCAACCAGCCATATGGAGTTTTGAGAGACGAGGCTATTATGCTCTTTACAGCCGGTCCAAATAGAAGAGAACACATGATACTTGATCTCACAGCCATTCCTGAAAATCCTAGCCCTTAAAACCTTAGCCCATTCTTCCATAGAGTTAGAGATTTCCCAACATTGATACAAATTGGTAGCATCATTGAGAGTTCTAAGAGATCTTATGCCTAAGCCTCCGTTAACGAAATCCTTACAGCAGTGCTTCCAAGCCACTGTTACCATCTTCCTCTTATTAATGTCCGCACTCCAAATAAAATTCCTACACCATCTTTCCACCTCTTTAATTAAACTAACAGGCCAAGAGTAGATCATGAGTGTGTGCAACATCATACTATGAATCACGGATTTGACAAGTTGCAATCTGCCCGCAATAGTCAGGAGAGAAGTTTTCCAAGCTGCCAACTTATTTCTAACTCTATCTGCAATAGGCTGAAAGTAAGACTTCTTTGGTCTTCCTTTGAAAATGGGAACACCAAGATAATCGAAAGGAACCTGCCCCACCTTGAAACCAATTCTATCAGCAAGCATTTTATGCCTATCACCTGACATCGAACCGGCATACAAAATCGATTTGGAAGGATTGCAAATCTGACCTGAACAAGCCGCATATTTCCTAAAGAGATCCGCAATAGCATCCAAAGAGGAGATGTTACCCTTTGAGAACAGCATAATATCATCGGCATATAGCGTGTGAGAGGGGACCGTCGTATTTCTAGAGGCCTTAATCAATCTGAGCTTGTTGTTGCTAGCCAGAAGAGAAAGCCCTCTACTCAACACATCTTCAGCAATACAAAACAAAAGCGGGGACAATGGGTCTCCCTGCCTTACCCCCCTTTGACAGGTGAAAAAACCATGAAGACCACCATTGATTGAGATGGAGACATTAGCAGACGACAAGATACATTTAATCCAATTACAGAAAATGTCGTTGAACCCGAATTTCTTCAGCACTTTCAAAAGGAAGCTCCAATTCAAGGTGTCAAAAGCCTTGGCAATGTCCACCTTCATGGCTACATTACCCCCGAGAGACCTCTTATGAAGAATATTGACCACCTCGGATGTTAGGCAAATGCAATCTTTAATACTTCGACCATGAACAAAACCTTTTTGCTCCTTAGATATAATATGGGGCAGCACCGTAGCAAGCCTGTCAGCCAACAACTTAGAAATAATCTTGAGCTTGAAATTGGCCATAGCTATAGGGCGAAACTTCGTAACACAGTCAGCTTCTTTAGTCTTTGGAATAAGAATCACCGTGTTGGAATTATAATTGGGCAGAATCCAACTATCCTTGAAAAACTGCAAAGTGGCCTTTACGACATCGTCTTTAATAATCTTCCAGAAAGTTTGATAGAAAATTGGGCCAAAACCGTCGGGACCAGCCGCGCTCTCTTTCTTCAAATTGAACACAGCATTTCGAATTTCATCTTCTGAAGGAATCATAGTTAATAAATTATTGGCCTGCTCAGAAACCAAAGAAGGAATCACCTCTTCCACCAAGTTATTATCCTGCAAAATATCAACATTGTTAAAAAGCTTACAAAAATGTTCCACAATATGCTCAGCTATTAGATCCTGGTTTGTAACAACGGTGTCTCCAACATTTAAGGCGTGAATAAGGCTGGTGGCGTTCCTGATTTTAGTAAGCCTGTGGAAGTATTTCGTGTTTCTGTCCCCATCAGTATGCCACCTAACCCTAGCTTTTTCCTGCCAGAACACCTCCTCAATGTTAAGAGCTGACTCTAACTTTGCTTGAGCACGTCTCTCTTGATCAGCAATGTCGTCAGAATAACCGTCTTTAGCAATGCTGTCCTGAATAGCAGACAGCGCAGTCTCAGCTTCTCTAACCTGGTCCTGCACATTTCCAAACTTATCCTTGTTCCAAACCTTAAGGATTCCTTTAAGGATTTGAAGCTTTCTAGTCAACACAAACATAGGACAGCCTACAACATTCGTGTTCCATGCGGACTCCACCAGCTTTGCACAATCCTCGTGAAGAGTCCACATTTTGAGAAACTTGAACTGAGATCTAAAAGAATTTTCTTGACAACCAAAACTCAAAAGTAAGGGGAAATGATTCGATCGAGTCTTAATCAAAGTAGCGCAGCTAGTAGTAGCACAAGCATCAATCCACTTCTGGTTGCAGATAGCCCTATCTAACCTTCTTTGAGTATGCCTAGTACCTTTGCGCCCATTAGCCCAGGTGAAATTAGTACCAACAGTAGGCAAATGTAACAAATGATTAGCATCGGTCCAGGCAGCAAAATCCTCCATAGGAATCCTGCTAGGGCTGCAAGAACCCGAATGCTCATGAGCACCATGGATTGTATTGAAATCGCCTATAAAGCACCAAGGGATATGATAAGTATTAGAGATACTTTGAAGTTTAGACCACAGAAATCTTCTAGTTAGGTAGCAGGTAGAAGCATAAACCGCAGAAAGACCAAAGAGATTATCCCCCACCTTGAAGGTGAAAGAGACTTGTTGATCATCAGCGTCGACAATAACCGGATCCAAATTAGAGTCACACAAGCACCATAAATTAGAAACAAGGCTACCTCTATTATTGCACGAAAAAACCTTAAGGTTCAATCTCCTAAGCCAATTTTGAGGAAAACAATCAATGTCCATCCACGGCTCCGCAACAAAAACAAAATTAGGTTTATTACTAAGAATTAACCTTTTTAAAGCCAATTTTGAAGGAGAGTTGGCAATACCTCTCACATTCCAGAAAATGCAGTTCATGGTGAATTTTGCGCACTACCAGGTCTTGACCTAGTGCTGTAACCATTCTTTATAGAATTATTCCTCTGTGATTTCCTCCTAGACTTTGATTTTGATCTAACCTGTTGAAAACCATCATCTTCCACTGCTACTGTTGGTCTATTATCTCCAATGCCTTGTCTCTCAATCTCCGCATTAGCTAAGTTATGCCATGAAGTGTCCTGGAAAGCCGCGTCCTGCTGAACAGGACCCAACAGAGGGTTGCAGTCGGGGGCCTCTACCTCCCCGCTAGTGACAGTAGCTGCTACAAAGCTAGAGTCCATAGATTCTGAATCTATATCTTCCTCTTCAGCCAGAGTAACTGGTTGAGCCAAAACTTCCAAAATAGTATTCACAATATTAACTACTCTAGAGGTTTCCCCAAGCTCCATGTTTTGCTGAGCGATATGTGCAATATCATGCTCAATACATGTGTCCTTATCATTAGTAACATCTTCAACCACGCCCTTTCCTTTGCGATTGACCTCGGATGGGATCTCTGGGGCCCCCTGCAAAGTTTGTTGCGCACCATTCTCCTTGACCACCTGCGAATAAACCTTCTTAGTCATCTTTTTCCCTTGAGGTTTTTCCCCTTCCAAGGCACCACCACCTAATTTCCATTTGCAAGTGTCAGAACTGTGACCAATCTGACTGCAAGTATGACAGAACTCAGGAATGTTTTCGTATTCAAGTTCTACAAAAAAAAGAAAAACCTTTCCTTTCAACCAAAACCTTGTATCTAAGTTCTTGTGACAACTCTAGATCAACCAGAACCCTCACAAAATGGCCAAACGGTCTTTCAAAGCAATTTTTGTTAGATGCAGAATCAGTACATAGTGGAGTGCCCACACTGCTAGCAATGGCAAACACAATTTTCGGTCTCCAATATTCCTGCGGCAAACCATGTATTCTAATCCAGACCTGCGCTGAAGAGTGTTTGAGAAAACACGGATTGAAGTCTTTACTCCATGGGAACAGCTTGAGAAAGCCCGGGTTAAGATTCCAAGAAGTAAAGGACCTGACCCTCCTCACGTCTTCAATAGATGAGAACGAGAATTCAAAGTATCCCTTGCCAAGAGAAGTTATCCCCCATTTTCCAATAGATTTCCACAAACTAGAAAGCTTAGTTTTTAGATTCATAACCGTCATGTATTAAAAGAGAATAGCACAGCTCAATATAATTTTATAAAAAATATTTATTCAACTGTCGTGTTATAGCTAAACTAATAAATTTATGTAAAAAAACATTCCTATTAAAGAAACATAAGAAACTAAGCCTACTCTCATTTGAAATTATTTATGTTAAAAAAATCACATCTTAGTTGAAATTGACAAGAGAACAAGATAAACGATTAGTAGATAAACAAATTTCTTTAATAGTAAGTCAAATACTTATCAACACATTTGAATGAATATGAGTCAGTTGAATTTTTCTCCTTTCAAATTATTGGAAACTATCTGGATCGAAAACACTTTAGATTCAATCAAAATGAAAAAAACAAAATTAACAATTGGATTTTACGTTCATGTTGCATGTTATTAGTGGTGTCAACCTAAGAGAGCGGAAATTGCGTAACTACGATTTTAAAAAAACTACACATATATGAATAGAGTTAACAAAACATGTCTTGAATAGAGGTACGCCATAGAATGTGGTAGGTCTCTTAAGAACTTGCAATGGTAATGACAACCTTTTTTATTATAAAAAAATTGGACATAGGGGTACGCCATAGAATGTGGTAGGTCTCTTAAGAACTTGCTAACATTGTAATACATGTAGTTCATAACGAGATTCAATAAGTTAGGGAGTTTGGGACGAAGAAAACGAATTCGTAGTCAATTTTGTCACGTCTACATACAAAGAGTTCAAGGGATTCAAGGTCATATAATTGCTACCTAAATACAATCTATCAATGTAATACTAGGGTCTTCCCAAATCTAGGTGATTCACATACAACATGTACCTTTTACTCTTTGTAACTCTCGTCCTAGTATTTTTACTATGGCTAATCCTGGGAGGAACCCAATGGAAATTGATACATACAATCAGGCTAATATTCAATATGGATATGGGCATATGACGTGGAGCTAAGCTGAAATATCTAGGCAAGTTGGTACGTAGTAAGTATCTACTTATGGAAACACTGTGTATGAGAAAAACATGTCCTACACCGAAGGACAAGCCTTAAGTCTAGTAGCCAAAATACAAAGACTAGTTGTTGATTATTTAATTTATAATCAATGGTGAAGTTACCTACCTATATCGGCTAATCTCACAACATATCTTCCACGTTCTTATGTACCAGTTCCATCCTCATGGAGCTTAACGATATTTAGGCCATTTCTTGGTCAACAACAATGAATTGTAAATCATCTTAACCAATGTAACATACCAGTGGTATATGTAACTCCTCTAAGAAACAATTTTGTGACTAACCAAGAACCATAATTGGGGAATTCTCTGCCCCAAATTGAGATTCAACATAAATTCCACCCACACTCCCCAAATGTGCACCGTAATCGTGTTCCAATCGAGGCTAAACCTCTTGGGAAATTGAAGTTGGATCTCAACTCATAGCTGATACATTCAAGAGCTTCTTTAGGGTACAACTTAAGACTGTGGATATGCTTGTATATAGAAATCCTTGTTTTAAAAGGGTGGACAAGAATGTGATAACTCAGCGAATGGAAAAACCCTCGCCTAACATACTCGAAGGGAAGTTTATATTGAATGAGAAAACCAATTCTAACACACCTTACATAGCCACTCTCACCAAAACTTAGAAGATCAAAGAGAAAATAAAATGCTCTATAAACAAGATAAAGAAAATTCTACAGGTCATTGCCAAAGAGCCGAACCAAGATGAAAATGATACATAGTTTCCTGAAGTATTAAAATATCTAAGCAAAGTTTTTCCTAAAACCAAACGAGAGTTATAGAAAAATAACTCATATAATGTAAAGTTCTAAGTTTTTATGTGACAAAATTAGGATTTTATATTGATAGTTTCTTAGGTTTATACGGTATCTATGTATCAGTTTTTATATACGCCTTTTGGATTAAGTTAGAAGTGGATGGAGTTTCAAGAAAAAATCCTAGAATATCAATTTGAGGTGGAATATTTAGGGATAATTTAGGAACTTTCTTAGGAGTTTTCTCTGCTAAGATTGGAGTTTGCACCTCCTTTTAAGTTGAACTGCATGGAATCATAGTTGCTATCAAATATGCTAGCAAGAGTAATTAGAGAAATCTTTCGTGCTTTTTCTAGTGTTAAAATTTCTCATTGGCATCTTTTAGTTCAATAGAAGAATACTTAACACATTATATGTTCCTTTATATTTAAGATATCTCACATATTCGTAGAGGGAAATGCATGTGCGAATTGATTAGTTAATGTATGCTTTTTTTTATTATGACACGGTGGAATTCACTTTGTATTTGTGCTTTTGAATTTTTTTTGAATGATAGTTTGGGGTGTCCAACTATCATTTTTTATTGTTGTTTGATGGGTTTGGTTTCATGCCCCCCAATCCTTTTTGTTTTTTATTCAATAATTTGTGTTTATAAAAAAAAAAAACTAAATACACTCTTTGGAAGTCGTCTACAAAAAATATGGTAGTATGATATGTATTATCAAGGGTAGTTAGTATTGACTAGGGAGGTTATCTTTTGTACAACGAGGATTCCATACAGGATATCTTGTTTAACAAAGATAATGATTGAAATAAAAGTCATTAGTTTAATCCCTCTTTTGTTCTAAGGCACATAATCCCGTCTAAAAAATATATAAGGGGACTTTTTTTGAAAATAATAAATAGTTTACTATGATGACATGCATGTCAATGATCAATTAAAAGAGTTCTCATGAAAATGTCTTTCCACTTCTGCTGAAAACTTTGGAGGACATGTAAAAAGAACAACAGCTGGTCAGAATATGACTTGACAAGCAAGATGCTCAAAATGCAACTATTCAAGACATGTTGACTAAGCTTCTTCAGAAAAGCCTTCCTTCTGTCTACCCTTAGGCACCTTAGGATACCTTATTTTTTCTTTTTGTTTTAAAACTTTTCTGCTTTCATTTATCCTTAAAAAAAAGTCTTATGTGGTTCATCTATACTTGTTTCTTTTCATCTATGAAGTTCTATTTGTCCTATTACTTTTTTATCTCACTGTCTTTCATATATTCTTGCTTAATCATTAAAAATCAATTAATGATAAAGATGAGAAAACTTTTTATTGTCATAAATGTTTGATAAGATAAGATATGATAAATCATCCTATCATATTACATGATCTGATTCACTAAAGTTTTGAGAAATAACGAGCTCTGATATATGAAGCTCTGATTAGCAAACGTTTCTACTAAAATCAGACTCTGTTAAGTTCAACCAAGGCTCTGATATCCCTTATCTGACTCGGGGGGGGGGGGGGGGGGGGGGGGGGGGGGGGGGGGGGGGGCTTGTCAATCTCAGGGGGATTTTTCTCTATCTAACTATGATATATTTTTTTGATATTACATTGTAAAATTGTTCAATCTTCAGTTTTTATTATAACAATATTTTTTTTAAGTAACAATTTTATACTCTAATAGTTTTTTGAGTGTGCAGATACATTATTTTGATTGATTGTCGATTACTATCTAAAAGATCATCAAAATCAGTGTTGACACACCTCAAAAGAATTGTTCATCCTTTCTAAAGTAACATCAACAGTTCTGTAGAATGTTGAATGTTCACCAAAAAAGGATTTTCAAGTGTTTCTAAGATTAGCTACTCTTCTAGATCAGAAGTCAAGTTTTCAAAGTTCAGATAAGCTTTTTCTTCCAAATTAGAAATCAAGGTGTGTCACATCAGATAAGTTGTTGCGCTCAACTCTGAAGACTCATTTCTCTTGGGATGTTTATGTTACTTGATCTATTCCATGCTCTCTCTACTTCAGATCAAAAGTATATTTTAAACAAGAAAGATCATAAACTTGCGTTAGAATCTAAATGGTACAATAGTACATTACCTTCTCCACTACTGCAAGGACGTAGTAGGACCCGATTTTGGTGTGCTCTTTGTCCCCACGATCTTTTTTGAAAAGCTACATCAGCCGAAAAGGAAAGCGACGTCTTGTTCTTCTCAAAGGTCTTCTTATTGGGACTATATATAGAGAGACACTAACCATTAAAGAAAAGTTGTCAATTTATTGTTCTGTTGCTCAAGATGCTAAGGTTACTAAAGTTGTTCAACTATTATTCAACTACATCATAAATTCTACGTGAAAGAAAAGAGAAAGAAAGAAAACTTTAGAGATATTATTCTAAACACTCTATTATGATAAATATATTTCTAAGAAAATCTCTAGAACACAGGAGTTGTTGCTTGTTAGTTGTGTTAATGTTGGATCATAAGATTTTTTTTCATTTACTTATTTAGAAGCACTGTTTATAAACACTTTCTATTGTAGATCTATTGAGATTTGTTTCCCTCAAGTTACTAGGTTGTTAATCTGAATACTTGAGAGGACTAAGGTGTCTTTCTAGGCTCTTAGAGATTGTTTGTAATCTTTCAACATTAGTGGATTAAGTTATTTTCTAAGACAAAATCACCTTGGCGGGGTGGATAAGATTAACCCTTTCTAAGGTGAACTTGTTTAAACCAAACGTGTTCATCTTCCTTCATATCTTATCTATCTCATTGATTTTGGTGAATAGTTTTTCCACAAGATTTTTTTTTTTTGAAAAACCCAATTCAAACCCCCTCTTTCTTGTGCTTTTCTTAACCTTCAATCGATATCAAAGCTCTGACTTTTTTCTTCTGATTTTGTTACGGTAACTGAGATAAGAAAATAGCACTTGTTGGACGAGAGAAATTTGTTTACTATCATGTCCCCTATTTTATTATTTGGCATTGTTGGTTATTTATTTATTGTTTTTAATCCTTTAAAAATAATAATAATTAACAACAATTCTTGAGAAAATATAGGGGGAGCGGACTATATTTCTCTTCTCTTCTCCATTTTTTTAAATTTTTTTAATTAATTCATTCTTTGATAATAAATTAGGGTTTTAGAATTTAACTTGGTTTTTTTTTTTAGTTTATGGGCCTAACTTTTCTTTTCTAATTGCGCACTAATGTAAATTTAACCCACCTCCATTTCTATTTTATTTTATTTTTATTTTTTATCATCTTTATTAATTCATTAAATTTATTTTTAGTTAGTTAATTAGGTTGACCAATCTTAATTTAAGTCATTTAAAGATGTTAATATTATTCGAAAATTTACCATAAAGAGGTCTCGAAGAGGGCATTTATCTCCTAATTTTATTTAGCACAGTATTTGCACGTTAGATTTCATCTCTCTTATGTAGCACACTTTAGGACTATTTATATATTATCTCACACGTAACTTGCGGTTAAATTTTTTTGTCCAAACTGTCTAAAATTCCTAGCTCCGCCACTGACTCCATTTAAAAGGAAAAAAGTTTTTGTGAATGTTTGCATGGTATCAAAGTTCCCCAAGGTTACTCTTCAAACATCAAGAAACTTGTATCAATGAAAGATCTCAATTTAATTGATTTAATTTCTCATGATTGTCATGTATTAATGCAACAACTTCTACCAGTGACTATCTGTGGCATCCTTCCAAAAAATATAAGAGTAACTATAACCAGATTGTGCTTATTCTTCAATGCTATTTTTCTTAAAGTTTTTTATCTCAAAAAAATAGATTAATTAAGAGATGAGGCTGCAATAATATTGTGTCAATTGGAGATTTATTTGGACAGAGCCTATTGGAATTCCAAATTCTCTTCATGCTGGCAGGTTTGAAGGTAGAGGTATTCAAAGTTTAAATATTAAGTCAACGGATCATGATGTAGTACTTGAAGCACATTTCTTTATATTGAATAATATTAGTGTAGTTGATACTTACATAGATACTCACAAAATAATTATAAAGAAAAATATCTCCGAATGAATGACAACTGGTTGTTGACACATCATAACAGAAAATTCATGAGTTGGTTTAATAAAAGGATTTCTAATGATAATGGTGCATCCGAGAGAATTAAATGGTTGTCGTACATGCAAAAATTTACTGTGATAACTTGGATGTCATTCAACATTCCTCATGTGAGTCCTTTCCGTCTACTCCGTTAGTCAAAGTCTGTTAAATATGACAGTGACATCTGGATTTGACCAACTCTTGTGACTGAGTTAGCGTTGGAAAAATCGACGCTAAAAATTATTTCAAGATTTTAATTACTATTGTTCATCTTCTTTCCCAGATTTTTAAATGCACGCCCATTGAAACAATTCCCCCATTGAATGGTTTTATATTACGTTATGAAAAGAAGAAAAGGTGAGAGAAGAAAATATGAATGATTGGTAATTGTAACAACATCTTCTCCCATTTCCTTCGGATCTATTTTCACCTTTCAATATTCCCAATTCAATTCCAAAAAAAAAAAACTCTTTTATTTCCTTTTCTTTTCATGTTTCACTAATTTAATTTAAATATCAACATAATAACACAACAACATCGTACCCAAAAACAAATTTCCAACATCATCATCGTACCCAGAAACAATGTTCTGTTTCATGTTGAAATAATAAAAAAAATAAACTTTTTTTCCATTTCCGAACCAGTTTTTTTCTTCTGTCAATGGGCAATGTCACAAGATTGGTGGCTGCCAAATTCGCGTTTTGTTTTGTTTTAAGTTTTTCTTCACTTTCCTTTTCTTGTTTTGATTCTGCTTTCTTTTCAGGTTTTGATTATTGTGGTTTATGATTATTATTATTATTATTATTATTACTATTATTATTATTATTATTATTATTATTATTATTATTATTATTATTATTATTATTATTATTATGTTATGGGTTAATGAGTACAAGTGTTTTTTTCTCTTTAATGACCTAGTTTTATTTTGTTTTGAATCATTTTTTATCATGTTTAATTCTAAGTTTTATTGAATGAGTATGCATTTAAAAATATGGGGAAGAAGATGAACAATAGTAATTAAAATTCAGAAATAATTTTTAGCGTCGGTTTTTCCAACGCTAACTCTGTCACAAAGAGTTGGTCAAATCCAACTGTCACTGCCACGTAGATATTTAACTGACTTTGACTAACGGAGTAGACGGAAAGGATTCATATGCATCTATTAAAAAGTTAAAGGACCAATTTGACACGAAAAAAAGTTAAGGATCAAACTGAACCTAGGGATATAATTAAGGGACCAAAAATGGTATTTTTCCTCTTTGAAATTATAGATGTTTAAAGTCAAGACACCAAGATAGTATTATTTCATAAAATGATGTGTACATTGTAGGGTGTTTTGTGCCATTTTGGTTTTAATGTAATATATAATTTTTGGTTCCTAATGAAAGTGTGTCATTCATGTAATACAATTTTTGGTCTAAAATTCACAAATGGGTGTATTGTTGTTTCTGTTCTGATATTCAAGTTTAAATTTTGGGAATTCTGTAAACCAAAAAAATATATATTAGAAAACAAATAATATCACAACAGGTTTTAATTCAACTATTGTTATAAGTAGAGGCTATCCAGAATAACAAAATTTAAGAATGACGTTGTTAGGATTCAAACCCATGACCTATGAATTATTTCACAACAGTTGTTTCCTTCACGTGTAGTTATAAGTAGCGCGTTATCTAACATATAACCACGGCCACACCCAGGACCTATGAATTATTTCGCAATCATCGTTATATGTGTTTTCCGTAATAGTGAGACACCTCATCCCTCCTTCGCTTCGACAACATTCTTGAGTAAACATATATGTGAAAAGCCCGAGAACTCCCTCCTTAAAATATGGTTTAAGCCCACGTCTTCCGGGAAACATTCCATCATACATTCAACTACGATAGAATTGATAACATTTCATACTGTACATGTACAACATTATTCATGTTTAAATTTATAAAATAAAAGGGGGATTGATTTTTAAAAAAAATTTAAAAATTTTATCGAAAACATCTAATAATTAACATATATTTTTAAAAAAATACTTTTTTCTAAAAATATAATCTTTATTATAATATTCACTTATTCTAATATTTATTTATTCCTACATAAATATAGGTTTTTAATATTTAATATATATATATATATATATATTATTTTTAGAAAAAACGTATATTCTAATTTATTTTTTACAAATAAATATATGTTTTTATAAATTTTATAATTAAAAAAACAATTTCTGAAAAACTTTTATTTAAAATATATTATTTTTAGAATATATCATTTAATAGAATATATAGTATATATTCACTTATTCTAATATTATTTTTATGCTAAAATTATATACTAACAATTATTTTTTTATATTAGCTGTATGTTTTATTGGTCAAGTGCTGTAAAAATGGTGCCTTCACAGCACAAATGCATTAAAATGAGTCTTTTACATCTTTCTGTGTTTTTAGAGCAACTTAGTTTTGTTCTTTTGTTTTCACAATGTTACTTAACTTTATTATTTACCATATATTTTATAGATGTCAAGGCCTCCAATCTTTGTGAATGACTTGGAGATAGGAAACCAGGTATGGAAAATGGGAATCCAGATTAATCTACTTTTTGTTCTATTTTTGTTTTAATCTAACTTTTCTTTTTCTACTATATATGAAATTCTGGTAGGTCAGACTTCAGATGTCATATGACATGTTAAGACATCTAATCCAACATTTAGCGCAGCAATGTATAAACATATCAGATTGAAAAACAATAAACAACACAGGTAATTGTTGACCCAGTTCGTTGAAAAACACACATACTTTGGGGGCACAAAGCTAGGAAGAAGATTCACTATCAGTAGTACTATTTTATGTAAACAACCTCCGGTTTACAGATAAACAACCTCTAATTTACCCAGTCCCTACCCAATGCAATCTTTATCTTAGAACCCTATCTAAGATAAGAGAACCTCTGCTCACTCCCAACCACCGCAATGATGTTGAACAGTTTCCAATCCTAGTAATTGTATCAACGACTTGGCACTTTCCTAATATCGATTACATTCTTCAGACTACTATCTTGAAGTTATTTAAAAGCTTCCTTCAAGAACACTACACCTCTTACCTACAGGCTTCAAGGTTTACATGGTAACCTTCCCACAACCCGGGAGGTTTACCTTGACAAACCCTAATGATTACATCTTGAAAACACTTGGTTGTCGTTTTTTTAAAACCTAGGTTACATTGCTTCTATTTATAACCTATTCCCAATTGGATTTGGGCTTCTAATCGCAACTTATTTTTTGTTACAATTCAGTAGAATCTTCTGCTAGAAATTAGGACTTCAATTAAATCTTCCTAAATTGTCTCCAATTATAGAAAGTCTTTTATTCTTCAATATTCTTTTTGATTCTCTCGACTTTTAATTTTGCGCCTTTATAAGATTGCATAATATTCTCTGAATATTCTGCATAATTTAAAACAGGCTGAATCTTCCAACTAAGCAGGCGTGATGTCTTGTGCTTCCTTATATGACATGTTGTTCTAGATGTTGAAAGACTCCAACCTAACATGTTACAACATCTTATAGGACATATTTTGTACCTGTTCAATAGCATATATGTCTTATCTTTCCTTTCATAATTGCTGCTATTATTTGTTTTACAAAAATTCTGTCAATCCTAAAAATACATAACTAACAATCTCCCCCTTTGGCATATTTTTGGCTAAAACAAATAACTACACCCCAGAAAATGTCATCAGTAGCAGCTTCTGTATGCAGCAACACATCTTTAGTCTTCAAGTGATGTCACAACATCATGTTTCTTTGTAGCGCATCTGAAGTCAACTAAGTCCTTTGTTTCTTCAGCATCTTCTTTAGATACAGCCCATCTTCTACATCATCATGGGAAGGAAGGTCTAGTTTGGAAAGCTTGCAGTTGACACGTGGAGCACATGAGGAAGAAGATAACCAGAAGCATCTTCAACTCTACCTTTGAAGTTCAAAGTTTTATGTTGTCGAAACATCTTTTTCGACATCTTGAACGACATTATGAAATAGCTCCATTTGCTCCAGAAAGTCCCGAAGACATTCGGTGTACATGAGGAAGAAGATGTACTACTCTTCCCCTTAATCAAAGAACTACCTGCATGATATGTCATACTGGGTATACAATTGGTGTAACTCAGATCACACGTCACAACAATTCTTCATAACTCAGTGCACAAGTCACAACCATATATCAGACCGCCTTTTCTTCCCCTTTTTGGCCAAAAATTGACAAATCAGGCCATCACAAAACCAAACCCAAGAACATCTTACCCAGACCCGCATGAACCTCATAGAGATTAGCACTGTCTCACACTGTGAACCGATGAATAGCAGAAGGCTCTATAAATAGGCTGATAGCAGACTTATGGAATAACAATCCTTGAAAATGTGACAAATTGATTGGTCACGGAAAGCGTTATTTGAGGAGTAAAACACTACAACCCAATGTGTACCGTCCAAAACCTTTGAATGCTTTTAAAACTGTTGAACTGTTTCTTTTGAGCAAAATCTTGATTGCCTTTTGACTACCTTTTCTAGCTGTGGATCAATGCTTCTGGAAGAACCAAGTTCCTAAGATAGTGCATGCATCGTCATGGACACGACCCCCTGACTAAGCTTTGATGTTATCTTCCAAAATGTTCCTTTGCTAGCTTTTAAAAGGAATATATTCTCAAAACATGTACTGACACCTGGTCAGACATTGCCTTTCATGCCTTAACAGCACACACAGAGCACGGTAGAGAAATGAGTCCCTGTATGCATTCGATTAGGCTAGCTTCTCAAACAAACTCATCAATTGCTTACATAGACACCAACTCCTTTTCTTCAGCTTTCAGGATTACTAATTTTCTTTAATCAGCTCCAGCTGATATGTTAAAACATTATGGATGATATTTAGAAGAGATACAACCATCAGTAACTGCACATGTAGAGACAACACAACAATCAGTAGTTGTGGTTTAGAAAAGAATAATTGTCAGTAGTTATCAGGTATCATTAGAATTACAACCACCAGTTGTTGTAGTCATTAACATAAACACCAGAAGTTGTTATTTAGGTGAAAATAGAACATATGTAGTAGTAAACTTTGATAAGCATCAGTAGTTATCTTTAAATCTCATAGGTACCAAAAAAACAATGCTAATAGGAGACTCTTGTAGCAACCAACCACAATCCTTAGACAGCACAAACTCGGCATGGACAGAATGTTATAACATTCTTTAGAACATCCTTGCAAAACAACTGCATAGACAGACTCAAGACTCTGGGCTCACATGATGCTTTACTCAAACAGTGTTGCAAAATGTTAACACAATACAGGACACAAACGTCATTCTTTTCTCCCCTTTTAGTCTACCTTGACAAAAAGTAATAAGAAGAAAAATAACAAAACAGAAAAAACTCAAAAGAAAAGACTCAAAACAATAATAAGCAAACCCTAAGAAACAAAGAGTAAGTAGAAGTTTCTTACCAAAAGGAAAAATAACCGAGGAAACTAAGAGTAAGTCTAAGTTTCCAGAAACAAAAGGACAAAAAAACATATACATACATACCTCCATACCAGTTACACTTGATTAGGAATTTCTCAATTATTCCAAAACAAATGTTCCTAGCTTGACTTGTTACACAAGGTCCAGACTACCACTGTCTGTAACTTAGATTAGAAGTACCCCTTCTACATCAGTCATTCTGCTCTTGCTTTTAATATGATAGTAATCATGTTTTTCCAGAAGAAGCTACTATTACCGAGACCAAATACTACTCCATACTATCAGAACTGCCACTTCTGGCACTATTACTGAGTGCCGAGATCTTCTTTTTACTCCCAGACAACTGATAAGAACTCACAACCACATACCTGATGCTATAACAAGGTTTGAGACATCACCCTTAGAAGTTCACGCATTCTGTAGTTCAGTCAGATTTCCACACATCTCAACTCCATAGAGAAAAGTAAACTCTCAGAAATCAGCACACCCATAACAACTTCTGAATCATGATATTCAGACCATAATAGACAAATACAAGGTCTCCCTTCAATGTATTTACCATTCAGAGATAGGGTAACCTTCTGACACAAGGTTTGACAATTCTCCTTTCACTTGTTGAACCTTCTTGGTTTCAAAACTTCTCTATGAGTTACACACACTTCCTTGGATGAAAATACACATTTGAGATGATGCTTCAACATCAAATCTGACATTAATCTCGAACACCTATGTATGACATATACTTTGGCTTTGGAGCAACATCCATAGTAGTTCATGCACAACTCCTTGCAGGGGACACAAGGCTCACCAATAGCTGATCACCTATACTACCATTATGTCATGTCAGCTGACACAATGTCCTTGACAGATGATCTTGACCTTCATACTCAAGAAATCAGTCCTAACTTGAATCAGAAATAAACTGAACCAAGAAGTAAACAACTGATTAGCCACCAAATAACATACCAACCTAAGACGTGTTTTGAAAAAAAAACATCTTAGATACACACCACAAATTCCTCCTCTTCCAAGTCAGGAGTAGGTTCCAAACAAGTGTACTCACACCACATTTGTTTAGCACCTAGAACATCTGCTATGCAGTAGGAATCTGCATACTTGCATACATGATGTCCATGACATCTAGAAGGACATTTATTCCCTTCACAAACTAAGCTACGTTCTGAGAATAATGCTTCCCTTAAAGCCTATATCCAAGCTTCAGCAACGGCAAGACTTATAGTCACTTTCCTTGATAGGTCAAGTATTAAGAAGACTTATTTAGAGACCAAGATAAATGGCTCTAATTTTTCTTCAACAACCTCATCAGAAACACCTTTATGAGTGGACTTGAGAGATGATCCTCAAGTATCTTTGGCAACTTCACTAGGTTAGTTGAAATTGTCTTGCACAACCATCATCATCACGTACTGAGGAGACAAAACAAACCTTACTGCCCTACCAAAATAAATGGAACACAGAGCACCCAGGCTTACATCAGATACCATGCAGCGGAAAGAAACATCCCAACATCTCCTCAACATCCTTCAGACCTTGCACAAACACAACACTCCAGGAATACCAAGTTAGGTTTGAAAAT
The DNA here is from genome assembly GCF_029867415.1 of Vicia villosa. Lineage (NCBI taxonomy): Eukaryota > Viridiplantae > Streptophyta > Magnoliopsida > Fabales > Fabaceae > Vicia > Vicia villosa. The sequence continues at coordinate 49,112 of NW_026705276.1, read as the reverse complement.
AAATCAAACACTAACAGAACCATACAAGGCTACAACCCACCTGACACAACATAATCCATCCTCCTCTTCAAGGGACCATGTACATAATACCTTAATCAAAACCAGAAAGTATCACCCTTGGATCTCATCCAAAAGCAGACAGGATGCCTGCTCTGATACCAATTGAAATTCTGGTAGGTCAGACTTCAGATGTCATACGACATGTTAAGACATCGGATCCAACATTTAGCACAGCAGGGTATAAACATAGCAGACTGAAAAACAATAAACAACACAGGTAATTGTTAACCCAGTTTGGTGAAAAACATACCTACTATGGGGGCACCAAGCCAGGAAGAAAACCCACTATCAGTAGTACTATTTTATGTAAACAACCTCTAAGAGAACCTCTGCTCACTCCCAACCACCACAATGATGTTGAACAGTTTCCAATCCCAGGAATTGTATCAATGAAGTTACTTAAAAGCTTCCTTCAAGAACACTACACCTCTTACCTACAAGCTTTGAGGTTTACATGGTAACCTTTTTCCAATTTTTTTCAAATCCTAATTTTTTAAATCCAAATAACATACCTTTGAGGTTTACATGATTATAATCCTAGTTTTTTTCAAATCCTAATTTTTCTAAAATACACAATTCTAACTCTTATTTAAGGACTAATAGTCACATGAGGAAGATGACTTTTGACAAGAGAACTTTTCTAAACAAACCACCACTTTCTAGTAATAGTAGACTTGAGATATGACAAGCTAGATTTAGAGTTTTTCTTCAAAGTATAAATCATGAATTATGGGGAAATATAATCAATGGTCCTCTTATTCCTACTTACATAGCATATGTAATAGTAGTAGATAAACTTGATATGTTTGGACCGAAGAAGAAAAGAGAAGAAATGAAATAGATTTTAAAACTAAGAGTTTTATAACTACTTCTTTAGATAATAGTAAAAAAAAATTATGTTTATCATTACAAAAACTCAAAGGAATTATGGGATACTCTTGAAATGATATATGGAGTTTCTCCAAGTATGAAGCAAGAGGAAATTAACACACGAGGCGAATAAGATTAATAAGTAACTTGGTGAATTCTCAACAAGTGTACAGATAGTGTCGAAGTAATAATAAAAGATACCGTCAACGCGAGGAATGAAATTTTTAAAAGTAAGAATTATGCGAAATATAGTAACAATGGGGGTTTTTATGATTGGTTTTTGCAATATTGTGAAAACAATGCCAAAAATAGAGTATAATAGGGAACACAAGAGGAAGCAAGAAGAACAAAAAGGAATTGGTTATAACTACTATTTTTTACTTTCTCTTAGAATCAAGATTACAAGTGTTATAAGTATAAGAATAACAAATAATTTTCTCACCCTAAATTAGGATTTGCGGTATGCAATGATGAGAGACTGGTATGATATTTATAAGAAACCTAACATACTAAACTAATGGGATTTTTCACAAATATCCATTACAAGTTAACTTAGGGGACAAACTAACTTAAATAATTGGACATAACAAATAGGCCCAATTCGAAATACTAATAAACCTTGCATTTCGACATCCACATACTAGAACACACTTCGACTACAGTATGTAGGTATTCGGCAGCAGCGTGCGAACAAGCTTCTACCTCATGCATATTCCCTGTCAAACTAGAAGCTACCCTTCGACATAGTATAGTTTGATCCAATTCTCACAAATCTCCACCTTGGAACAAACTCTATAGTATCAAGACTAAACTAGCTTTCTTCATGCATCTTTATCAAGTGCATACAGTGGAAAAACTTGCAACTTGGCAATTTCTTGGTAATCATATCAACAACATTATGATCTGTCGAAAACTTCAACACGTGGACTTCTCCACGCTCGATTACTCCTCTGACAAAATGTTACCTCACATCGATGTGTTTGGTTCGCTCATGATATGATGAGTTCTCCTACATGTGTATAGCACTTTGACCATCACATTCAACAGTGATACCCCGACCTTAAACTTTCAGCTCCTTCGTAAAGCCTTTAACCCACAATGCTTCTTTCACAGCTTCAGTGAGGGCAATATATTCCACTTCAGTGGTTGAGAAAGAAACAACCTTATGAAGTGTTTATTTCCAACTAATAGTTGTGCCAAACATAGTGAAAACATATCCAGAAATAAATTTTTTGGAATCTATAAAACCTGCATAATCAGAGTCGACATATCTTTTGATTACTGCTTTACTATCTTCACCCAAGGCTCCACCATAAATTAGGACTTTGTTCAGAGACCCATTAATGTACCTTATAATCCACTTTAATGCTTTCCAATGAGCCTTTCCAAGATTCGCCATGTACTTGCTTACAAGACTTACTGCATATGCTATGTCGGGTCTAGTACAGACCATGGCATACATCAAAGAACCTACTATATTATCATATGGAATGCTATTCATATAAGCTACTTCGACATCAGTACTGGGACATTGATCTATTGACATGCGAAACTTTTCGAGAGTCTTCCATAGGTATGCCTCTTGATATAAGTATAATTTCGAATATTTTCTATCTCTTCGAATGTCAATCCCAAGAATCCTGGATGTAGCTCCCAGATCCTTCATATCGAACTCCTTATTGAGTTCAGCATTCACCCTCATTACATCTTCGACATTGTTTCTTGTTATGAGAATATCATCCATATACAACAATAAAATAACAAATGAATTACCTAAGAGAAATTTAAAGTAAACATAGTGGTCGAACTGGCTTCTAACAAAACTTATGTGTACCATGAACTTATCGAATCTCTTATTTTGCTGTCGATGAGATTTTTTTAGTCCATATAAAGATTTGTTTAGCTTGCACACATAATCTTCTTTCCCCTTTCGACATACCCTTCAGGTTTCCTCATCAGGATCGTTTCATCTAGATCACCATACAAGAATATAGTCTTCACATCCATCTGTTCCACTTTAAGATCGAACTATGCCTCCATGGAAAGCAACATTCGAATGGACCTATGCTTCACAATAGGAGAAAACACATAATTGAATTTGACACCTTCTTTTCTGAGTGAAACCCCTTACGACCAACCTTTCCTTGTATCTCTTCGACGCCACTCCTTTTGAAAATCCATTTAAAGGTGACTAACCTTGCTCCAGTAGGTTTCTAAATTAGTTCCCAAGTGTGATTATCATGAAGAAATCTCATCTCATCAATCATGGCCTTCAGCCATTTAGTCTTATTTTGACTCCTCATAACTTCCTTGTAGTCTTTAGGTTCTTTGTCTAGCACATCACATGCAGAGATTAAGGCATAAGCTATAAGATCTGCATACCCAAGTCTCTAAGGTGGCTTGATGACTCTTCTCGACCTATATCTTGACAATAGGTAGTCAATTTCCTCAACTTCCTTAGCATCTCTTTCTTCTTCTTCTTCGACATCATATAGGATATGTAATTCAGCATCAACATGCTCCACCTAAATAGGAATCTCTACCTGTTCCAGCTCTTTGTCAGATATTTATGCACTTCGACCAACATCACCAGTTTTCTTAAAAGTCATTTCAACCTCATTGAAAACTACATCTTGACTGGTGATACCCTTTTTGTGACATACCTCTAGGCACCATAGCCTATAAGCTTTGATTCCTTCAGGGTATCCCATGAACATACATTTTAGAGCTCTAGGTTTAACCTTGTCTTGAATAATGTGAGCATAGACTACGCAACCAAATACTCTCAGTTTTTCAAGATCTGATGGATGTCCCGACAAAATTTCTTTACGTGTCTTCATGTCTAACACAGTCGAAGGACATATATTTATCAGATATGTTGCAGTCGAAACACACTCAACCCAAATCACCTTCTTTAACCCAGCATTAGTCAACATGCATCTAACTCTCTCCAAAATAATATGATTAAACCTTTCATCCAAACCATTTTGCTGTGGAGTACCTGCAGTAGTTTTATCCCTTGCAATACCAGAGGTGAAGGATAGAAAAACACTTAGAAAGGGGGGGGATTGAATAAGTGTGACTTTAAATCTTTGACGATAAAAATAAATTGCACAATTATTTTTATCCTGGTTCGCTGTTAACGAAGCTACTCCAGTCCACCCCCGCAGAGATGATTTACCTCAACCTGAGGATTTAATCCACTAATCGCACGGATTACAATGGTTTTCCACTTAGTCCGCAACTAAGTCTTCCAGAGTCTTCTGATCACACACTGATCACTCCAGGAACAACTGCTTAGATACCCTCTAAGACTTTTCTAGAGTCTACTGATCAACACGATCACTCTAGGCTTAGTTCACTCCTAAGACTTCCCTAGAGTATTCTGATCAACACGATCACTCTAGTTACAAACTGCTCAGCCAACTGCTAAGACTTCCTAGAGTATACTGATCACACGATCACTCTAGTTCCTTACAACTTAATGTAATCTATTCAAGAGTTTACAAATGCTTCTTAAAAGCGATAATCACAACTGTGATATTTCTCTTAACGTTTAAGCTTAATCTCACTAAGATATTACAACAGCAATGTAGTGAGTTGATGAAGATTCTGAGCTTTGATTGAACAGCGTTTCAGCAAGTTTGATATTCACAGAATAGATGTAGAAATTGGTAACCTTGCTTCTCATCAGAACTTCATATTTATAGGCGTTGAGAAGATGACCGTTGAATGCATTTAATGCTTTGCGTGTTCCGTACAGCATCGCATTTAATGTTATACGCTTTTGTCAACTACCTCGAGCCTTGTTCACGCTGTGTCTACTGACGTAGCCTTTAGTAGCTTTTAACGTTCCTTTTGTCAGTCAGCGTAGTCTGCCACCTGTACTTCCTTCTGATCTGATGTTTGTGAATACGACGTTTGAATATCATCAGAGTCAAAACAGCTTGGTGCATAGCATCTTCTGATCTTCTGACCTTGAAGTGCTTCTGAGCGTGATACCATCTTCTGATCTTCAGTGCTTCTGATCTCATGTTCTTCTGATGCTTCCATAGACCCATGTTCTGATTCTGCTTCGACCATCTTCTGATGTCTTGCCAGACCATGTTCTGATGTTGCATGCTGAACCATTTGAGATACAACTTCTGAGCGCTGAATTATGCGTACTCTTTATATATTTCCTGAAAGGGAAATTGCATTGGATTAGAGTACCATATTATCTTAAGCAAAATTCATATTATTGTTATCATCAAAACTAAGATAATTGATAAGAACAAATCTTGTTCTAACAATCTCCCCCTTTTTGATGATGACAAAAACATATATAAATGATATGAATTTGCGATCAGAAAGAGTAGACGGCAAAAGACAAATTACACAGCTATAGCATAAGCATATGAATATGTCTCCCCCTGAGATTAACAATCTCCCCCTGAGATAAATAATCTCCCCCTGAAATAAATACTCGAAGAACTTTGATAAAAGACTTCCCTGATTATTTCGGTAGAGACGATCATATAAGCTTCTGCCTTCAGAGAATTCATAGCTTCTGACTTCTGCTTCCATTGGACAGCTTCAGAACTTGAATTTCTTTAGATCCTTAGAACACTCACAGCTTCTGATTCCTGCTTCCATCGTGGACAGCTTCAGAACTTGAATTTCTTTGATCTTCAGAACATTCACAGCTTCTGACTTCTGCTTCCATTCAGGACAGCTTCAGAACTTGAATTTTCTGGATCTTTTAGAACATTCACATCTTCTGATTTCTGCTTCCCTCGGATAGCTTCAGAACTTTGAATGTCTACCAACATCACTTCATGCTAGATTTGTATCAGAACATTGTTGAATGTACCAGAGCATCATCGGAGCATCTCTACATCCTGAAATGTTACAGAACAAAAACTAAACGACAAAAGTCAGCATGAACGAGTTAGAACATAAAATGTATGTTTGAACACATTATATGTATCAGAGCCATATAGGCTGAAATAATGTATCAGAGCAAATAATGTATCAGAGCCATAACATTATATGTATCAGAGCAAATAGAATTTTGTCAGAACAGGATAGACAATGATATTCAAATTCTGTTATCAGTGCTTCTGATTCATTCTTCTTTCTTGCTTCTGATCTCTGAAGCTTGACAGCACTCAGCTTGCTTCAGTTTCCATGGTTTTGCTTCTTGTGTTTGCTTCTGAAGATTCACTTCACTTCTCTGTACCTGCAAAAACACTCAAACCATATAGAACTTGCAGTTCTTGTTAGTGAATGCAACTGATTAAATCAAATCATTTATCACAGTATTTCTCCCCCTTTTTTGTCATATCATCAAAAAATAGAAAAGATTCAGATGAATAAAACAGAACACATGGAGGAAGAAGATGATTTCATTAAGGTTCAACCATTGGGTACAGAAGTACAAAATGATAAGATCAGATGCACAGAACCAAAACAGATGCAACGAAAAGAAAGAAACAACACAGACTCAATCTAAGATGGCCCTAGTCTTGACAAGATCTTGGCCAGCATCTCTTTAACATCGTTGTTGTGTCCTTCTTGCCTTTCAATGAAAGCATCATACTTGTCATTGAGTGAGCTTTGCTCATCCTGTCTCCTCTGAATCGCTTCTAGAGTCCTTGCAAGACGAGAAGGTTCATCAGAAGAAGCTTCACCGCTTTCAACTACAGGAATGGCATGTTGATCTGCAGCTTCCATAGAAGTATCATTTGCTGGGATTTCCTCAACAGGGTCTGATTCAGCAACATGATCTTCAGCATCTGCTTCTTGCATAGAAGCATCTCCATACTCTGCAGCAGGAATTTCAGAGTCTCCATTCTCTAGTGCCTGAAGGATGGCAACTAAATTCCTGGGAGCAGAGGGACCTTCAACTTCTGGTGGGTCAACAACTTCTGGAATGACCAAGTTTGGATCTTTCTCAGACGGGTTTTCCCTCAGATAGTCAAAGAGAGTCTTGAAATCTCCTAGCAGAACAGGATACTCAGGAATCCAGATAACCATGTCCCTGCATGGGTTTGCTTCCATTTCAGCAGCCAGTCTCAATACTTCCAATTCATCCACAAAGGGCTTCTCCTCAGCAGCAACACAATTTCTGAGAGGATGGTAGTATATACCATTATCTCCCTCCAGAAGGTAACCAGGGTAACCAGGGGCAGCAGCCACTAGTCTTTTCTGTACTGCTATTGCTTCTACTTGAAAATCCTTGCGAAATCTTCTCCAGAGATTTCTTGTAGAAACATCATCCAGACCATTTAGGAATGCATCCTTCAGAAGGTCTAGACTGCTAATCACCTCAAGTCTGAAAAGTTCCAGGTAGGTATAGGGTTCAGGTTCAGGCGGATTGAAGGTGAATTTGTAGTCAGGATAGAGAAGACAGTAAGGTTCGGAATTTTCGATAGGAAAGGGATGAGATATAGAAGTTGGAGGAACGGTGGATGAGGAAGAGGGGATATCTGAGAGAATGATTGATGAGGATGGAATATCAGAAATGATGGATTGAGACGAGGATGGAGTGTTTGTAAAGGGAATTGGTGAGAGAGATTTATCAGAAGGAGTTGGGGGAAGAATACTTAAAGGTGTGGGGTTTAGTATGGGAGAGGAGAAAGATGATGGAGAAGGATTTGGTAGGGTGAAGTTTACTTTTGGTTCAGATGGAGGTGATTGGAAAGATGGTTTAGGGACAGAAGGAGGTGGAGTAAAGACCTTTCTGGAGATTTGTACAGAAGAAGAAGACGATCTGGTTCTGCGAAAGGAATCTCTGATCCTTTTATCTCTTCGTTCTTTAGAGTCCACCTTGTCAGGATCATAGGTGACCCTCAACTTCTTGGCTCTCTCAGCCTCATCTTCTTGTGCCTTTCTTTTTAGCCTTGCCTGACGTTCCTTTTTATCCTTCTTCAGAATATCATCTTTGGATGGAAGTACTCTGCCACGGATCCAAGCAGGATCAACGTCTGATTGCTTCCTCACACAATCTTCCAAGTAAAACTTGACAACTTGATCAAGTTCTTTATGATACAAAGATATGAATCCTTCAACAGCAATTCTTCTTGACAGAATGTCAGGAAAGCTTGTGCACATAACAGGTACATTCTTAATGACTTCCAGTCCGAACAGATCAACACCATTGAAGATGGGACCTTGAGTTACTCCAAGAAAATGCGAGGCATTACGATTTCTGATGGAGTCCACCACTTTGCTTTCAATCAGAATGTCTGAAATCATCCTTCCGAAAGGAATGGTTGTTCTTGGAATATGAGGGTACTTCGCCCTTTCATCTTCTCTTGACTCAAAGATAGAGGTTTTCAGATTCTCAAATAGAATATGAGAGATGTTGATCTCTATCTTTTTGCCAATGCAGAAAAGAGTATACTTGTGAGTCGGACTGATGTAGGAGGAGCAGCGCATCTTTTTTCTATGGTGAAGAGAACCCAGAATAATCTCAGCCCATACTTTATAAAAAGGCTTTAAGTTGCCCGTAAAATGAGAATCAGTTCCAACAACCGTAGAGATTTGTTTTTCAACTAAAGTCCAGTCAACTGTATGGGGTTGAAACTCAGACCAACCTTCTTCATCATCAAGATTGTACAGCTTTCTGATGAGTTTCTCAGTGATAGTCACTTCATGCCCTAGCACGAATGAAATGATGGCAGTTGGGGTAACTGTTGCATGTACCCAAAACTCCTTTACAAGTTCAGGATAAATTGGACCAACCAATCTATCAAGATATTTAGACCATCCTTGCTCAAAGATTCTTGCATCACACTGAAAGCCATTTGCTTTAAGGTTGTTGACGTCCACAGCCGATTCACATAGAACTTCCAGTTCTTTCGTGGGTATTAAGCATGTTTTCAATGGAGCATCATTTTTGCTTAAACGGTTCTGTGTGGAAGTGATTCTATCTTTAGAGATTGATGAACGAGAAGATGGATTCATTATGATAATGCTTTGAGATCAAATCAAGAACTAGGGTTTGAAGAGAAATGCAACGAAGTGAATGCACAAAAGAGAGAGAAAGAGAGAAAAAGAGGGAATGAAGATGAAGCGGGTTATTTAAAAGATTTAAAAAGAAATCATTATGCATTTAATGAGAAATGACATTAGGAGAGAGAACACAGTAAATGAAATGATTTAATACAGTTACCTAGGTCGGCGTCTTTTCAACTGCACGCTTTGTACAAACCGTACAGACACGTGTTCATCATCAGATAATAGATGACAGCTGTAAATATCAGAGAGATTTTACGCCTTCAGATTTAGATCACTGCTTCTGAGTTGATCAAGTTTCTCTTCTGGAAATACTCCTTCTGAAGTGTGCTGATATAAGTCTGAATGATCTTCTGATCCATTACTTCTGATATACACAGCTTCTGGAGGTTCACTTCTTTGTTCTGCAGCTTCTGATAAGACAAAACTGTATCTGCAGAAATTCTTAAGCTCTTTGTTTCATCAGAAACAAGTTTATCATCAAAACAGATGTTTCTTGATTTGTCCACAATCAATGTTTCAATGTTGTATATTCTGTAGCATTTAGAGCATTCAGAATAATCAAGAAAGAAACATCAAAGCCTTAGAGGCAAACATCAGAGATGGTTCCAAGACTAATAAGCTTCTTTTCTGAAATCCTACAAACATAGTTTCTTCAACAGATTTAAGAACCAGAACTTGGAAGACAATCTTTCTTCCCTTCAAGTGTTGAGACCAACTTGAGTCCAGGTGTCATGTCATGTTGAATGTTGTCTTCTTTGTTATCAAGAGAATCTGCAAAAGAAATAATCTTTTTCTTTGGTACCCACATCTTCTTGGGTCCTTTCTTGTTAGATTTTCTCAAGTTCTGATTGAACTTGGGTTTGACATTATAAGCAATAGAAGGAACAGCATGATAATTTTTAATATGAGTTTCATGATATTTCCTAGGTTGTGTCACATGCTTCTTGGTGTGTGTTATGTGAAAACTTTGTGCATGTGAAGTGTGCCTAATATCATGAGAGTGGCCATACTTGAACTGATCATATAATGGCTTGTATGTAATTTTCATTTCATCAACAGGTTCAAGTTTGTATGGGGTTTCACCCTCAAAACCAATGCCAACTCTTTTGTTTCCAGATACGGCATATATCATAGAAGCTAGCTGACTTCTTCCAATACTTCTAGATAAGAACTTCCTGAAACTTAAATCATATTCTTTCAGAATATGGTTTAGACTAGGAGTGGATTTCTCTGAATCAGAAGGAGATCCAACATTATTGGATAATTTTAAAAGTTTTTCTTTTAATTCAGAATTCTCCAACTCAAGCTTCTTTGTTTCAAATTCAAATTGCTTTTTCAGCTTTTTGTATTTGAGACTAATCTGAGACTTGAGTTCCAGAAGTTCAGTTAGACCGGAAACTAACTCATCTCTAGTAAGTTCAGAAAATACCTCTTCAGAATCTGATTCTGATGTAGATTCTGATCCGTCATCTTCTGTCGCCATCAGCGCACAGTTAGCCTGCTCATCTTCTGAATCATCTTCTGACTCATCCCAGGTTGCCATAAGACCTTTCTTCTTATGAAACTTTTTCTTGGGACTTTCCTTCTGAAGATTTGGACATTCATTCTTGTAGTGTCCAGGCTCATTGCATTCATAGCACATGACCTTCTTCTTGTCAAATCTTCTTTCATCAGAAGATTCTCCACGTTCAAATTTCCTTGAACTTCTGAAGCCTCTGAACTTCCTTTGCTTGGTCTTCCAGAGTTGATTTAGCCTTCTGGAGATCAGGGACAGTTCATCTTCTTCTTCAGATTCTGATTCTTCAGGATCTTCTTCTTTGGCCTGAAAAGCGTTAGTGCATTTCTTGATATTAGATTTTAATGCAATAGACTTACCTTTCTTTTGAGGCTCATTTGCATCCAGCTCAATTTCATGGCTTCTCAAGGCACTGATCAGCTCTTCCAGAGAAACTTCATTCAGATTCTTTGCAATCTTGAATGCAGTCACCATAGGACCCCATCTTCTGGGTAAGCTTCTGATGATCTTCTTCACATGATCAGCCTTGGTGTATCCTTTGTCAAGAACTCTCAATCCAGCAGTCAGAGTTTGAAATCTCGAAAACATCTTTTCAATGTCTTCATCATCCTCCATCTTGAAGGCTTCATACTTCTGGATTAAGGCTAGAGCTTTAGTCTCCTTGACTTGAGCATTTCCTTCATGAGTCATTTTCAAGGACTCATATATGTCATAGGCCGTTTCCCTGTTAGATATCTTCTCATACTCAGCATGAGAGATAGCATTCAGCAAAACAGTTCTACATTTATGATGATTCCTGAAAAGCTTCTTTTGATCATCATTCATTTCTTGCCTTGACAGCTTCACGCCACTGGCATTTACTGGATGTTTGTAACCATCCATTAGAAGATCCCATAGATCACCATCTAGACCCAGAAAGTAACTTTCCAGTTTATCTTTCCAGTATTCAAAGTTTTCACCATCAAATACCGGCGGTCTAGTATAACCATTGTTACCGTTGTATTGCTCAGCAGAGCCAGATGTAGATGCAGGTGGATTTGTCGGAGTTTCACCAGCCATCTTTTAAATGAAGCGTTTTTCTCTTCCTGAATCTTTTCTAAACACGGTTAAGTGCTTGCACCTTAGAACCGGCGCTCTGATACCAATTGAAGGATAGAAAAACACTTAGAAAGGGGGGGGATTGAATAAGTGTGACTTTAAATCTTTGACGATAAAAATAAATTGCACAATTATTTTTATCCTGGTTCGCTGTTAACGAAGCTACTCCAGTCCACCCCCGCAGAGATGATTTACCTCAACCTGAGGATTTAATCCACTAATCGCACGGATTACAATGGTTTTCCACTTAGTCCGCAACTAAGTCTTCCAGAGTCTTCTGATCACACACTGATCACTCCAGGAACAACTGCTTAGATACCCTCTAAGACTTTTCTAGAGTCTACTGATCAACACGATCACTCTAGGCTTAGTTCACTCCTAAGACTTCCCTAGAGTATTCTGATCAACACGATCACTCTAGTTACAAACTGCTCAGCCAACTGCTAAGACTTCCTAGAGTATACTGATCACACGATCACTCTAGTTCCTTACAACTTAATGTAATCTATTCAAGAGTTTACAAATGCTTCTTAAAAGCGATAATCACAACTGTGATATTTCTCTTAACGTTTAAGCTTAATCTCACTAAGATATTACAACAGCAATGTAGTGAGTTGATGAAGATTCTGAGCTTTGATTGAACAGCGTTTCAGCAAGTTTGATATTCACATAATAGATGTAGAAATTGGTAACCTTGCTTCTCATCAGAACTTCATATTTATAGGCGTTGAGAAGATGACCGTTGAATGCATTTAATGCTTTGCGTGTTCCGTACAGCATCGCATTTAATGTTATACGCTTTTGTCAACTACCTCGAGCCTTGTTCACGCTGTGTCTACTGACGTAGCCTTTAGTAGCTTTTAACGTTCCTTTTGTCAGTCAGCGTAGTCTGCCACCTGTACTTCCTTCTGATCTGATGTTTGTGAATACGACGTTTGAATATCATCAGAGTCAAAACAGCTTGGTGCATAGCATCTTCTGATCTTCTGACCTTGAAGTGCTTCTGAGCGTGATACCATCTTCTGATCTTCAGTGCTTCTGATCTCATGTTCTTCTGATGCTTCCATAGACCCATGTTCTGATTCTGCTTCGACCATCTTCTGATGTCTTGCCAGACCATGTTCTGATGTTGCATGCTGAACCATTTGAGATACAACTTCTGAGCGCTGAATTATGCGTACTCTTTATATATTTCCTGAAAGGGAAATTGCATTGGATTAGAGTACCATATTATCTTAAGCAAAATTCATATTATTGTTATCATCAAAACTAAGATAATTGATAAGAACAAATCTTGTTCTAACAAGAGGCAGTATAAAAGATGTCGAACGCCTCATTGCAATTCAAGGCCATTATCGGTTCCCAACCTCTTGACCTTTCTGCCAGTTTAATTTTCGACCAAAGTCTTCCAACTTTTGAAATTCTCAAAAGTTTCATCCTTAGTCTTCTGGATGAATACCCATAATTTCCAGGAATAATCATCTACTATGGATAAGAAAATACCTCGCTCCTGAATATGATGGACACCTTTCAGGCCCCTAAAGATCAACAATGATGTAATCAAGGGATGAATGTGTTCTTTGTTTTCCTTTGTTGAACTTCATTCTGCAAGATTTTCCAAGTACACATGCTTCACAAAACTTCAGCTTTTCGAATTTGTCTCCACCAAGCAGATTTTGTTTTCCCAATTCGACCAGACTCCTTTCACTGACATGGCCTAATCTCATGTGCCAAATTTAGGTACTCGACAAAGTTTCCGTGGATGCAACATTTCTCTAACCACTTACAACTTCAGCCTCAAGGGTATACAAGCCTTGTTTCTTCACGCCTCTTAAAACTTCCTTCGACCCCTTTATAACTCTTAGGATAATTTTCTCTCCTTGGAAAACATATCCTTTCTTGTTGAATTCACTAAGAGAAATCAAATTTCTCTTCAAATTAGGAACATACATGTCTTCAGTCAACAACCTTATTGACTCATCATGGATCTTGAATCTCACAGATCTAACACCTACAATTTTACAAGCTTTGTTGTTTCCCAGCAATAAAAATCCACCATCTTCATCACATAATTCCTTGAACAGGTATTTTTTGGAGTCCTGTGCCAAATGCAACCTGAATCCATAATCCACTCCTTACACGAGTCACTACTTAAAACCACAAGAACATCATATGATTCAAAATCATCTTGAACAATGGCTGCGTTGCCATTATCCTTGCCTTCATGATCTTTCATGCATTCAAGGAACACCTTTCTTGTGTGACACTCCTTCTTACAATGATAGAAACGAATACCATATGATTCTCCACTATAATACTTCTGCTAACTTTTACCTTTCCTCTTGTCAAACTTACCATCCTTTCGCAAGATTTTTCCCTTAATGGCCAAACCTTCACCAACCGTCGAAGGTCTATGCTCCTTTCGTTCGTTCAAGTCCTTAGAATACAAGGCTGATTGAACTTCTTCGATGGTCAGGGACACCCTTCCATACAAGAGAGTTTCTTTAAAGTGAGCATGTAAACTAAGCAAAGCGCACAACAACGACATCATTTGATCTTCATCATTGATCTTCACATCAATATTTTCAAGATCAAGAATCAGCTTGTTGAACATATTTAACTACCCAGCCAACACTTTTTCTTCAATCATCTTGAGTGAATACAAAGCCTGCTTCACGTAGAGTCGATTTACCAGCGATTTGGTCATGTACAAACTTTTAAGTTTCACCCATAACCCTGATGCGTCGTCTTCTTTGATACCTGTCGAAGAACCTTATCACCAAGGCTCAACATAATTGTGTTGTGGGCTTTCTCTATCATGGGCGTCTTATCTTTTTCCGTTAACGTAACGTCCATAGTCACTTGTCCCTTCAACACTTCCAAAAAAACCTTTTGAACTAGTAAGGTTTTAATATTTAAGCGCCACAGATCGAAATCGTTCACTCCGTTGAACTTTTCAATCTCATACTTTTTTGAAGGCATATTCTCCATGCTTACCACACCAATTTGTTGAACCTTATCACCAAGGCATCGTTTTCACAAAAAATTGGCACGATGAGCATGGAGAAGATCTCTTCAACAAAGTATGAGATTGAAAATTTCACCGAAGTGAACAATTTCAGTCTGCGACGCTTGAAGATGAAAGTCCTACTGGTCCAACAAGTTTGTTTGAAAGCGTTGAAGGGAGAGGAAGTTATTGATGTTGCATTAATAGTAAAATAAAAGACGACCATGTAAGGGAAAGGAGCATAGACCTTCATTGGTTGGTGAAGGTTTGGATGTTAAGGGGAAATATTTGCAAAAGGATGGTAAGTTCGACAAGAGGAAGATAAAAGTCAACTGAAGTCTCACAAAGGCGAAGCATCTGGTATTTGATGCTATCATTGTAAGAAGTATGGTCACTCAAGAAAGGTGTGCTTTGAAAGCCTGAAAGATCATGGAGGTAAGGATAATGGCAATGCAACCATTGTTCAAGATTATTTCCAATCATCTGATGTTCTTGTGGTTTCAAGTAGTGACTCGAGAAAGGAGTGGATTATGGATTCAGGTTGCACTTGTCACATTACTCTAAACAAATACTTATTCCGGAAATTATGTTATCAAGATGGTGGATCTGTACTGCTGGGAAACAACAAATCTTGCAAAATCACAAGTGTTAGATCTATGAGATTCAAGCTCCAAGATGAGTCAATAAGGTTTTTGGTTGAAGTAAGGTATGTTCCTGATTTTGAAGAGAAATTTGATTTATCTTAATGAACTCGACAAGAAAGGATATGTTTTCCAAGGAGAGAAAAGTATCCTAAGAGTCATGAAGGGGTCGAAGGAAGTCTTGAGAGGCGTGAAGAAACAAGGCTTGTATACCTTTGAGGCTGAAGTTGTAAGTGGTTCGACAAATGTTGCATCCATGAAACCTTTATCGAAGACAGAAACTTGGCACATGAGATTGGGCCATGTCAGTAAAATTGGTCTGGTCGAATTGGAAAAACAAAATCTGCTTGGTGGAGACGAAGTTCAAAATCTAAAGTTTTGTGAACCATGTGTACTTGGAAAATCTGGCAGAATGAAGTTCAACAAAGGCAAACAAAGAACACGTGGATCCCTTGATTATATCCATGCTGATCTTTGGTGACCTGCAAGGTGTCCATCACATTCAGGAGTGATGTATTTTCTATCCATAGTAGATGATTATTCTAGAAAATTATGGGTATTCATGCAGAAGACTAAGGAAGAAACTTTTGAGAATTTCAAAAGTTGGGAGAATCTAGTCAAAAATCAAACTAGCAGAAAGGTAAAGAGGTTTAGAACCGATAATGGCCTTGAATTTCGCAATGAGGAATTCAACTATTCTTATGCTGCCTCTGGTATTGTAAAGCACAAAATTACTGCTGGTACTCCAGCGCAAAATGGTTTGGCTGAAATGTTTAATCGAACTATTTTGGAGAGAGTTAGATGCATGTTTACTAGTGTTCGGTTAAAGAAGGTGCTTTGGGATTAGGCTGTTTCTACAACAACATATCTTATAAATATATTTCCTTCGATTGCGTTAGATATGAAGACACCTGAAAAAGTTTGGTCTGGACATCCACCAAATCTCGACAAACTGAGAGCATTTGGATGTGAAGCCTATGCAGACATTAGGCAAAACAAGGTCGAACCTAGAGTTATGAAATGCATGTTCATGGGATACCCTGAAGGAGTCAAAGTTTATAGGCTCTAGTGCCTAGAGCCAGGTCACAAGAAGAGTGTCACCAGTCGGGATGTAGTTTTCAATGAAGCTGAAATGACTTTTAGGAAAACTGATGATGTTGGTCGAAGTTTAGAAATATCTGCGAAGAGCTGGAACATGTAGAGATTTCAGTTGATGTGGGGCATGTTAATGTTGAATTGCATATCCCATATGAAGCCGAAGAAAAAAGCAGAAGATGTTGAGGAAGTTGAGGAAACTATCGATGACTACATATTGTCAAGAGATAGGTCGAGAAGAGTCATCAAGCCACCTTAGAGACTTGGGTATGCAAATCTTATAACTTAAGCCTTAATCTCTGCAAGTGAGGTTCTAGATGAAGAATCTAGAGACTATAGAGGTTTTCCATTGTATGTAGTTGATAAAGCTGCATGAAGAAAGCTAGTTTGGTCTTTGATACTATACAGTTTGTTTCAAGGTGGAGATTTGTGAGAATTAGATCGAACTCTATTATTTTGAAGGTTAGCTTCTGATTTAACAGAGAATATGCATGAGAGGGGTATGTTAGTTTGTTAGGTTTATTATAAATAACATACACATACTAGTCCCTCGTCATTGCATACTGCAAATCCAAATTTAGGGTGAGATGGGTACTTGTTATTCTTGTAACATTTGCAATCTTGATTGAAAGAGAAAGTAAAGAATAGTAGTTATAACCAATTCCTTGTTGATCTTATTGCTTCTCATTATACTCCATTCTTGGCATTGTTTTCACAACATCATTCATCAAGGAAAATAAAAGAAAAACATGTGAAGAGTATTTATAAGTAGGTAGTACTCTTCGTTGGATCATGAAACGAAAAAGGAAATTGTTGAAAACAAATAAATTTGATGAATAGTGCTTCCAATTCACGTGTCATTGGAGTGGAAATAATCTTGCATATTATTTATGGTGTTTTTCAAGTCTTGATGAGCAACATTAACATAAAACTGTAATCCAATGGATTTGTAAGTTTCTTGGATTATTTTGTTGAGTTTTTACCAATTTCTTTTGTCGAAGCATCTCTGCCACTTCCTCATAGCTCTCTAAATTTTCACAATCCCAAATTTCTCCTTCTAATAACATGCTACACAAGAGAAAACACTATTAATCAAAATAACATGAAATTTAAATTGTAATAAAATAAAAGCTTACTGATGGGTTGTCTCACATTAACCGCTTCTTTAAGGTCATAAGTTTGACCATTTAATTCTTTGTTAGGGCGACATATATGATACAAAAAAAACATCACCATTTTTTTCCTCTTGTTTGGTAGGAATACCATTACTTTGAGGCATCGATGATTTTTCTTCCATGTTTTCGTCAGCTTGATAGTAGCGAACAAGACATAAATTTCATCCAGTACTTTATCAATTTATGTTCTTCAATATATCTTATTGCTATAATACTCTTTAGGGAATTTTTTTGTTAAAGAATTTCTTGTTGGACATCTAAACAAACTATTCAAATTAGAGCATTGTCCAAAACTAGAAATTCCTCATATTGCATTCTTGTTCTTTTCCCACATCTATTTTTCACCCCAGACTCTTCTATTCTTAATTTATTTTTTCATTAGATTTTGTGCATTCTTCTTCTTATTATTCTTTTCTTCTTCTTCTTTTTCTTCTTTTTCAACTCCTTCTTCATCGAATACTTACCATTCTTCTTCGATTCCTCTCACTACTTCATCATCTCTAGGACTATCCATAATATAATCAAAAGAGGCCCCACTTGATTGAGCTTTCACTTGTTTATATAACTAGTTAATGTGATTTTCCATACTATTCATGGATGCTTCAATTTTTTTGTAGGATGCTTCAATATTCTTGTTGGATTCTTCAATATTTTTGGGCATCATTTCCTAGTTGCTTTGATCTATCATGAATTGGTTTATAGTTTCTTCTAGAGGAGATGGTTCCCTTGGGGGTGGATCTTGAGTGATTTTTTGTGCTTCAAAATTGTTTTCACTAAAGTTTATGAATGTGTTCAAAGTCTCTTCTGCAGGAGATGACATCCTTGGTGGTGGATTGTTAGGAGCTGCTTGATTAACATTTTGAAATTAATTGTTACTCCACTTAAGATATGAATTATTCCCCCACCGTGTATTATAAGTATTGAAGTAAGGAACAGATATGATATTTCTGACATAATCCATTTCTTTAATGTATATGGCTTGTTCATGATGGCTATTGGCATGACCTCCGCCACAATAGTCACTCGTGAATACTCTGACTTGATTAGCATTTGCTTGAGTTAGAGTTGATGTCAAAATTTGCTTTAATAAAACTTCAAAATTTGCTAATTGAGCATAAACAAATAGGATGAATATCTTCCCTTACCTCGCATACAAAATCAAAAAAGAATACCTCAGTAGAACTGCTCTAGATAAAAATTAAACAAGAATAATAAAAAAATATATAGAGATAAAAATTAAAATTAAAAACAATATATATATATATATATATATATATATATATATATATATATATATATATATATATGAATATATCTAAACAAGTAAATTTAAATCTAAGCCTGAAAAATAAAAA
Source organism: Vicia villosa (assembly GCF_029867415.1). NCBI lineage: Eukaryota > Viridiplantae > Streptophyta > Magnoliopsida > Fabales > Fabaceae > Vicia > Vicia villosa. The sequence goes on along the minus strand of NW_026705276.1, from coordinate 30,291 downwards.
ATTAAAAAAAAATAAAACAAAAAAATATATAACAAATTTTTCGCACAAAAATTGCAATTCGCAGCAACGACGCCAAAAATTTGATGACTGCTCGGCAAATATGCTGATAGTGTCAAAGTAATAATAAAAGACATCGTCTTTACGGGGATTGAAATTTAACAAAATAAGAATTATGCGAAATAAGTAACAATGAGGAGTTTTTTATGATTGATTTTTACGACATAAAAATATGAGAAATAAATTGGTTCTAAATTTAATAAGGAGAAAGCGATTAGGTTTGACATCTTGTTGTTGAAAGAACATAATTTCACACACCTCTGCTAAGGACACATGACACACCCTAATCACATCTCTCACCCTTGATATCTAATCGAATGGCCATCCGCACAAGGCATTGAATCATACGCAAAAAAATTTAACCACTCATATTTATATAAAGATCAGATCACACCATTTTAAATATTCAAATCATTCTCACTCTCATACTACTCTTCACTCAATAATTAACTTGAACGTTAAATTATTAACCTTACACGTTCACACTCCTTTGACCGTATAAAAACTTGCTCTAGTACATTAAGACTTCATTTCCCCACTTCTTTCCATATATTTAATTCTTGAACGGAACATTATTTAACTTTCAAAATCTCACAAACAAATTAAAAGTTAAGTTGTCTATGATTTTTGCCAAAACATTATTGTCAAAAATCAAAGATCTTTGTTAACGACATCCAACTCTCTAGAAACAACAAATAACTTTTCCCATTTATTTTTCATTAATTAGACCGTACATGAATTGACTCCTTTTAAAACGTGAACAATAATAAATCAAAACTATACGGATAAATCTCTGGGTTCACTTCTTTTCTTAAAAAAAAAAAAAACATAACCACGCGAAAAGCAGCATGTACCACGTGACAGAGTGACATATTCTTCATATTTCTCGTGCTGCATCACGTGACAATACCATTTGTGTTGTCCCTTCCGACAGAAAAGACTAATAACTTTTCCCATTTGTGATAATAATATACTTGTAGTACATTCAAAATATCTTCATTTATTTATTTGTCGAAATAAATTTTGAGACTTCTGTTTGAATGGCTTTTAATTTTTAGTTTTTTAATTTTATTTTTTAAAACTCTTTTAACAAACTGTCTCTTAAAAGAAAAGGGGGTGAAAATCCATTTGATAACCACAACTTTAAAAATTGTTTTAGAGAATAGAAAACTTGAAAATTTGTTTGATAAATTGATTTTTAAAATATTTTGTAAATAATTAAAAATATTATATTAAATTATAAAATCAAATATATTCATATTTCTTATAAAATTAACACTTTTAAAATGAATAGTACTTTCTAATCACTATAAAATAATATACTGGTAGTTTTAGGATATCTTTGAATGAGTTTTATTTTTACTATTTTGTTATTGTTTTTTTAAAAAGAAAATAAAATTAAAAATTGGTTAAAAACCGAAATTTACAAAGTTTTCTGAAGAAGAAAAAAAATAAAAAAACGTGTTTGATATTTTTTAAAACAAAATTCAAATTTATTGAAATATATATTATACCAAATTAAACTATTATAAAGCAAAAAGCAATTCAATCATATTTATCTTATACGTATTTTTATAAAATAATTTATATAATTGTTTAAAAAAAATATAAATCAATAATTCAATTTGTTTTTGCTAATCTGCATCTGTCAAATTGTCAATAGCAAAATTTTCAAAATTTTCATCTAAGCCTTCTGTCCCCTCCCCTCGTTTTTGGGATTGACTGCATCGACTGTGGTGTTACCATCGACACCAACTTTTCTTTGACATTGACGAAAGTTCTTAACTTATCTTTCGATACTTTATATCCAGAAGCAATTTGTGCTAAATCGTTAGCCTTGATTCTTTATCCTGGGCACATGTGTAATGACTACTACTTCAAAATGTTCCAACAATTAATTGGCTATTGCAAAATACATTAACAAATGTTCTTTAATGTATTTGTATTCTCGTGCAATCTGCTTGATTACTAATTCAAAACGACCCTTTATTTTGACTCTTCTTGCTCCTAAATATCTCGGAATTTTGAGCCTAGTGATTAGAGCTTTATATTCTACTTCATTGTTAGAACATCGTCCATCTACTTTACATTTGAATTTTTTTTGAAATCCCTTTTGGGGAGATTATCAAAACCCAATACCACTTCCGTTTTTTCGGCCTGAACCATCGTACTACCAAGGATTTGTGCCCATCAAATTCAAGGACGGCTCGACTATAGTGTGATCTACAATGAAATCCGCCACTATTTGTCCCTTCACAGCCCTCAAAGGCATATGTGTTAAAGAAAACTCAGTTAACGCTAGTCCCTATTTCCTAATTCGACTGTGTAAGATAGGTTTTGACAACATATGTTTCATGACATCAAAATGAGAGGAAATTTGCCTACTTCATAACTCTGATCCTAAAAAAACATAGTACGAAAAGTTTGAATAAGTAAAGGCCAATCTGCCTAACTGGATGCCTATACAAAATCATATCTCAATTACAATCTTCTATGCTCAAAAGGTACTTAACTGTGTCATTTCAAAAAGCTAATCAACATGCCTTCCAAAAAGACAAATTATTGACGGTGTGGTGGTAATTAATGAGATAATAAACTTGGTAGATAGGAGAAATGATAAATTCTTACTATTCAAAGTAGACTTCGAAAAGGCGTTCAACATAGTAGTTGGGAATTTCTCAATCAATGATTCAAAGAATGGGATTGTGCAGTAGGTGAAGGAAGTGGATAAATGAGTGTATTTGTAACACCACTATCTCAATTTTGGCAAACGGAAGTCCCACATCAGGTTTCGAACTTGGCCGAGATCTAAGTCAAGGCGACCCGTTGGCCTCATTTCTATTTCTCATTATCATATAAGGGTTCACTTCCTTAGTAAAAAAAAGCTTGGAACATTGGGAAATTTGGCTGATACAATTTGAGCAATTCAATCCATCCTAAAATTCTTAAATTTGAAGAAGATATGATTTTTTATGGGTGAAGCTAGTTGGAAGAACCTATGGAGTGTGAAAAAAATCTTGAGAAGCTTAGTTAAAAGTGAATATAAAATCAAGTTTTTAGGGGTCAACATTGAATAAAATCATATGTATGTGGCTTTTTCATTCTTGGCTTGAAATTTTGAATCAATTCCTTTCAAGTTCTAAGTTTTTTCTAGTAGGTGCTAACTAATTGCGCTTCTCAAATTCAAATTTGATTGTGATATCATTGGAATGGAATTTATCCCATTAGAAGAGGCGTGATTTATTTATCAAAGAAATGGTTACATTGTGTCACGGCGGGAAATTTTGAGATTAAGCTATTGGTTAACTTAACTCAGAAATAAAGCAAGAGTTGTCACCAAACTTTATTGTTTCCAAAGAAATGGGAAACGAACGACTAAAAACCACATAAGTTTTAAAATTAACATAATAAAACAAATAGAAAAGGGTATGAGGATTGTTTATGCAAGGGGAAGGTATTAGCACCCCTCATAAATGTGGTACTCAACATGAACCTTTTTGAAAATTTATGTTTAAATAAAAGAGTTGTGTACAAAAGATGAAAAGGAAAATAATTTGGTTTTTATTATGCTCGACAAGACGTTGCATTTTGTGCCTATGTACCTCCTATGTTCAATCAAGAAGTCAGAGCATTTGTAGTTATGCTCGAGAAGAAAACATGATGGTTTGTATTTAAAATGAAGAGACACTTTGTCATATTAGGAGAGAAAGCTCAACCACCAGTCATAAACATGAGAACAGATGGATCTTTGCATCACAAGTGAAATAAGGGCTCCAACTTGGATAGAAATCAACAAGTATTCCACTAGCTCTTTCAAGTGGAAAAGAATCAACACCATATCAATCAATATCATGAAGATGGGAGAATTACATCTCAACTATGATAATTACTCATGCCTAATCTTTTGAAATGAAAATCCAAATGGAAAAAGATTTTAATGAAGATCAAGATCACTTGACAAAAGTCAAGGTTTGTTGCAAAAGAGTTTTAGTTAGAAAATAAAGAAGATTTTGAAAAGGAGGGAGAAGGTTTTGAAAATTTAAGAAGACGGGGAGGAGATGAAGAGACTATCCTAAAGCAAAAAGGTAAAAGCTAAGGAAAAGAATAATCTTACCAACAAAGAAGCCAACACTTGACATGAAGTCAACATAAGCATTTATTTCCATTTGAATTAACCTCAAATCATAGCAATAAAAAACACTTGAAGTAATAGCCATAGTTCCAAGATAATAATCCCATTTAACCGTTGCCTCGAGAATCTTGGTTTTGCCTCAGATAAGCACTCGAAGTTTTTTATTCAATGAAACACTTGCATACAGACAAAAAGAACCATAAAAGACAACAGAATATAAAAGCTCCAAAAGCCTCAGATGAATGGGTCTCAGAGGAAGGTTCCTAGGTCAAGGTCCTAATTCTAAGTCTAGAGGTCCAATTCCTTGAGCTGAGGATAGTAACCATAGTCCAGAGTTCACAATTAAGTCTTTTAAGGTTTTCTCTTTATTAAGTGATTTACACAAACAAAACAAAATAACGGCTCAAATGAGCAAAGAGAAAATAAGTGCTCAATTTTTTTTTTTGGTTACAAAGAGGGCCAAGGGCCCAAGAAAAGAAAGACTAAGGGGGAGAGAGCTAGCAGAGGACACCCCACGAGTATCCTCAATTAACAACCTAGAGATACAATCAGGAGGAGAATCATAAATCAAAAACTCCGAGTTGTGATCACAACCAATAGAAGCAAGAGTATCAGCACATCTATTAGTTTCTCTAACCGAATGTCTAATAGTGACACCTTCCAGCTTGTCCATAAGACTTTTGATCTTGTCAAGGATCCCCACACAACCAATATGCATAGATCTACCATTCTCAATTGCTTCCACCACCATAGTAGAGTCCACATTAATCTCCACTTTAAGATGACCAAGTGCTATAGAAAGTTTTAAACCTTCAAAAACTCCCCATAATTCAGCCATAAAAGGAGTGCACGTTCCCAACTTCTTCGAAAATCCACCCAACCAATCTCCAAGATGATTGCAAATTAAACCACCACACCCAGCCACCTTGGTATCTCTACAAGCTCCATCAAAATTCATCTTAACCCAATACTTACAAGGAGGACACCAAGAAATATTCTGATCACTTTTCAAGTTCACAATCCCATACTTCACCATCACGCTAGCCTGTTCATACTCGTTTACCTTCTGTTTGATGAAATTCCCCGGATCAAAAGGATGACTCCTATCACCACCATGCACTTCAAGATTTCTCCACAACCATATGAAATAGCAACCCATAGCAAAAATCTGACTCCAATTCTGCTCCTTCTTTCGGACCAACTTAATATTACCTTCAAACCATGCCGTGAAATCCTGCTGATTAAAGAAATCTTTGAAGTAGCCCGTAGGATTTAGCATATACCAAACCTTCTGCGCTTTCTCGCAATCCCTCAAAACATGCATATTATCTTCAAGCACATGACCACAAATATTACAAGAAGCTGTACCTAAACCCCTCTTGCTTTTGTTCATATTAGTCATTAATTTTCCATGGTAAACTAACCAAAGAAAGCACCTGATTCTTTCCGGGACTCGCAGCTTCCAAATACTATCCCAGTAGTTATTCTCCTTCACGTTGCTAGTTTCAGAGAGAGCTTGGTACATAGATTTGACGGAATAGGACCCATCACCAGAGCCAGCTAGCATAAATTTATCTTCTCCCCCCTGAGGATTCGGCAATTGAGAATGGTAGATCTATGCATATTGGTTGTGGAAGCAATTGAGAATGGTAGATCTATGCATATTGGTTTTGTGGGAATCCTTGACAAGATCAAAAGTCTTATGGACAAGCTGGAAGGTGTCACTATTAGACATTCGGTTAGAGAAACTAATAGATGTGTTGATACTCTTGCTTCTATTGGTAAATGGCTCAAAATTAAAATGCAATAAATGATAAATGGAAATAAAATAAAGAGCGGAATAATAAATTGCATTCAATTAAAAGATATTACAATTACATGGTCACAAAGAAACTTCTCAATAATTATGGGACTTCACCTTAATGGTTCATCAGAGGAATGGTAAAACCATAACCTCCACACAATAAACTTATCAGTGCTTGCACCCACAAGTCAAGAGAGAAGAGATGAAGAAAGAGGAAATCAAATCAAAATGCCTTCACCATGGTGGATCATAAAGCAACAAACCAAAATAATCAATTAAAACAAATTTAAAATGAATTTAAAATGAAAATGAAAGCTGAAATTCAAATCACATATTTAAACATCAAGTAAATTCAAACCAAAGATCACCATGGTCAAGGACCATCATTAGATCATCTCCAAAAAAATTCAGAATCTTTAGACACTTAAAAATAGTTTTAAATTATTCAAAACATAAAGAAAATGAGATAAAATATTAAAAATATGAAAACATATTTATAAATTCTGAAATAACTCAAAGCATTTTTGGTATTTTTTTTTCATAATTTTTTTACAAAAAACAAGAGAGTTTTGAATTTTTTAAAATAAAAAGATAAAAATGAAATAAAAAGAAAAATAAAGAAAATTAGAAAAAACAAAGAGCATCGTATCAGTTTCATTAACTGACGTGGCAAGATCCACTAGTCTAGGAGCGTTGGCTCATGGTGTTCCACAACTTAGAAAATTACATAAGGTTAAAAAAATCAACTAATGATCTCGTTAGCTTCAATGAAGTTCAAGGAAGCTAACTTAATGGAGGATTTGACTGATTAAGGTCTAAAAATGAAAAACCGAATTACAAGCTTAAGAGTTTGAATGGGATCTTAGCAGGGATATTTTGGCTATCAAAAGCTTGCAAAATAATGTGAATGAGGTCAGCATTTATAGCTTAGGTGAATGCAAGGCTCAAGTGTGTGAATTGGATCCAAAATGAATGAAATCGTGTGAGCTTGCAAAGTTGTGTAAAGCTAGGGCTACTAATATTTTGATTGTTCCTAAGGGAGAGTGATTGTGAGAAATAAAGAATATAATAAAAGACAGATATCAGTATGTATTTCGTTTAACTTAAGGTGATCCGAAGGTCCATTGGCTTTTGCATAATTTAATTAAAAATCTTTACTAATTCAATTGGTTAAAAATCCTCGTCTCAAACTTTCGCTCTGTTGATTTAGATTACTATCCTAATCCTAATGTACGCTTTCGCCATCCCATTAGATTTTAGAAAAGCTTTTTGGAAACAACGTAATTAATAAAATGCCTGTTTTATGAAGTTGTTATCTATTTAAATCTCCTAATCTCAAACTTTCGCTCTGTTGACTCGGACCAAGTTAATATCCCTAACGTACGCTTTCGCCATCCCGCTCGGGTGTAAAAACAATTTTTGAAAATAAATAAGTTCTAATTAGTTTTAATACGCTTTCGCCATCCTTAAAACTAATGTCCTATGTCTACTATCCAGTTAAAGATCTCAAACTTTTGCTCTATTGATTTTAACCTTTGACCGTCTTAAGACCTCAAACTTTCGCTCTATTGTTCTTAAGACTTACTAATTAAATTAGACATACAAACCAAAAACAGGCGATGATTAACAAAACATAATTAAACCAATTTATTTCGGATCCCTACGGTTAACTTACTTTACATACTGATACCTTAGTAATTTAGCCAGACATATTAATACAGTTAAGCATGCATAAATTAATTTGGCTTATAATAAAAGGCATGTTAATTGGCATATAATATATCATGCAAGTAAATATATAAATAAAGGCAGTAAATATTAAACCTGAATTAAATAAATTGAAACTGAATCTTCGAGTACTGAACTTCCACCACAGGTTGGCTGGACCGTTCTTCGGAATTTAAACGGACGGAAAATAAAACAAGGAAAATAAAAGGCGATAAATCTAACGTAAGGCTAGATTTATAAAAGGTTCACAACAATTTCCGGTGTAGAAATCGTTGTGAGAAAATAACTGTTTGAATTAAAGGAAGGCAGAAAATATAATGCACGGAACAATTTCGGCAGCACTTCGTTAGCAGGAAATCGGACACTTTGAACTGAAGTATCTGCCTCTATTTATAGGTGAGGCTTTGCAGTTGGATTGCGTGAAAAGAGGAGCTCCAGCAGACTTGGACTTGGAGACGTGCGTCTCCGATTCTTGGGGAAGCTTCGCTGAAGACTTGAGACGTGCGTCTCAAGTGGAGAGAATGTAGGTGTAATACGGTGAACTGACTTTTTATCGATCGAAATGTCGCGGTTAAGCATGAGTCGCCACCGACTTTTATTTTATCCAAACAAATTCAGAAAGGCTAAAAGAAACAGAAAAAAACCTTTTAAAGAAATCTAAGTTCGGGGGGTAATTTATGCAAAGGGAAGGTGTAAGGCACCCTTTGCATCCATGGTTTTCCATGGGCTCTTAATTGCTTTACTTGCTCGTTTTCAGAAAATGTAGATGAAAGAGGAAAAAATGGACTTTAGCTCGTAAATGAGCGTAGCCAGCTTTTGAAGAATTTTGAGAAAGAATATAGAAAATAGAGCATGGCAAGACAATTAGGGGCAATTACCTTAAACTCAGATGATAGGTCTCTTTTTAGCCTTTCAGAATGAAAGGGTCCATCCTTGCCATAAGAGGGCAAGAAGCCTTTCGTTTGGAGATTAAAGGGTCGTCGAAACATCCTTTACCATAAGACTGTCCCATGCCATAGAAGGGCAGGTAGTCTAAGGTAAGGGCAGGTAGTCTAAGGTAAGGATCAGAATAAGCCTTATTCGTAGGCAACCAGAGGATACCTCAGCCTTTTCCGTAGGCAACTTCCGAGGGTCGAGGTCATATTTGTGTATCGAAGGCAGCATCATTTAGGGTCGCATGACCTTTATTTATCGAGGCAGCATGGCTGAGATATCCTCGTATTCGAGGGACATGGCTTATTCTGCAAAAAATACAAAGGCAACAGGCAACAAGGCAACAGAGAGGTTACCCCAAAAGAGTGCGTGTGTGCAACAATCATGTGGTTCAATTCAGTTATTTATCTTGTAATTAGTGACTCTAATCCAGTTTAAACTTGCACTCCCTAAATTACTAACCACGCAATATATAAAGCAATAAAGGGGAGGGGAAAGTGAAACCAGCGGATCCCCAACAGGGTTTGGCACAAGTAATAATAAAAGCCATAAAATAAAATAGGGTTTAGGATTACCAACGACGTAGCTTTGGCATTTGACAAACCCTGAAAAGGAAAAAGAAGAGACAGAAAACAGAGAGTGAGTGCATTATCGGTTCACCCATAAACATGGTTAACCCTAATCAATAAAAGTAAAAATACGAGAAAAGGGTAAAAATACTTAGCTTTGCGTTTGATTTGATATGGTTGGCGGTCGGAGGAAAACCTAAAAAAGGCAAAGGCAGAAGAGAGGGAGTGAATGTACGCACAGTTCGTTTAAATGATGAACCTTAATAAAAGGAAACAAAATAGACTTTGAGTTAAAGAGAATACTTAACTTTTGACGTGGCGTGTAGTCGGAGGGTATCTGAACATTAACCCTGAAAAGAATACCCAAAGAAACATTTTTTAGTGCAGGGTTAATTCTCGTAAACCCTGATTCGGGTGTAAACATAGTTAATAAAATAACAAACTAATTGAAATAAAACCAAAGTTATGGAGAAAAATCGAGAGTTCAGATCGATATATTGATTAAATAATTATTGGATATAATCCTAATTATTTAATCGATAACAAGTTCATTCGAAAATAAATTGAATTTTAAATAATAAAATAATTATGGATAAAATTGTAAAAAACTCGAACTTTCGATAAAATAGATAACTATGGTTTTATTATAAAGGAAACTAATTTATTTAGATAAATAAATAAAAGAATAAAAATAATAGTAATTAAAAAATGAAATAAGAAAATGAAAGTATTTATGTAAAAAAAAAGACAAGAAAAATTAAGAGAGAAACTTAGCTGGGTTCAGATATGGCTCAGCCTAGAGGGTCCATGGTGGAGCCTCATGTTGGTGCGTTGGTTTTGTTGGATGTTGGATCCAACGGTGATTGCGTGAGGACATACCATGGGGGCGTTTAGATCCACTACGCTGGATTAGCAGACTTGTTGAAGCAAAGATTTGGGTTAAAAATAACCAAAACTAACGTGTAGCCTCTGGGGATCGAACCCCCATTTGGACCGTGAATAACACGCACGCGTTGCCATCCCTTCCAATGGCGCTTGTTGTTCATAAAATGAATCGCATTGTGATATATGAAAAAACAAATATTTTGAAATATTAAAAAAAACAACCGATGCACGCTCCTTCATCTCTTTCACTCGATTCTGAAGCAGTGCATCTTCAGCCACGGTTTGGCTCCATGGCTATAGCTCTTCAACCTCAAAACCTCAAAATAATGTCAATCAATGCAAACGAACAACATAGACTAAGTAAATCGATCCCTGCGAATGCAACGGGACCATTATCTCGGTCTGATTTCGCCCGTACAAAAAACCCCTCAATTGAAGAACAAAACCCTAACAATGGTGAAATCTTTATCTGAACGTATAAACGCAATTAGAACTCCATAAACAATTAGAAACTCACGGAAAACACAAATATATCATCAAAAATTGTTCATGATGCTTAAATGTATGTAATCGACGAAAAGAAAATGAATAGAAGTGTGTGATACCGGCGAGTGTTCTCGGTGTTCCAGAGCTTTGTAATGGTCAGTACCGCCTTAGAATGCCTTCAGAGGCGCGTCCAGATTATTGAAACTCCTTGTAATGGTCCCTAACTTCGAATTCAATCCTTGAATTTTCTTGAATTTTAAGAACAAAAGCCACGGTCTTGGAGGCTGTGAATCCTTATGAAATTCGTCCCCCAAAAAAAAAAACCTCCCCTGCGTTCTGGACATGCTCCTTTATATATGAGGCTTGAATTAGGTCAAACATCTTTTGAGAGAATCAAATCAATTTGGATCAAAAATATTTGCTTTGAAAGAGGAAATATTTGATTTAAAACTTGCTATTGTTGTCCCATGAAGTCCACGTGATTGAGCTTTGGTTTGGAGATTTGAAAAATAATAGAATTATAAACCTAAATCAATCTTTTGGTATTTTATTTTAATTTATTTTGACTTATATTGAATAAAAATCAAAAAAACAAATATTTAAAATAAAAGATAACAAAACCATGCACCAATTAAATTACTTGGTCCTCAAGATTCTCTTTGACTGGTTATATTTGATGGGAAATCAAATCTTTGATTAAAACTAATATTTCACATTTATATGATTTACTTATATTTAAATGAATTAAAATTCAAATAAATAAAATAAATCTTATATAAACAAAAATAATTAGTTTAATGGTCCACATAAAGCCCATAGACATGTCTCAAATCCATATTTTAAGTCCATTGATCCAAAAAGTCCATTTTGCTCTCATTAACTTCTGTGCATTTCTCCAAAATTGACCAACTTTCAACAAGTCATAGCTCTCTCAATTTTTATTGTATGGAGGTATTGTGAGATATGTTGAGCCATTGACTGAGCTATCCTTTGAATCAGGGCTTGGAATTTGGCATAGAGGTTCTTTGAATCATATGAGAAGTTATGAGATCCACTTGGGTTGTCAGAACTTGATTTTTCTCTGAAGAAATCAAAACCCTAGTTTTAGAGCCTTGTGTAGGAGAGTGTGTCTAGGAGCTATGTACCTTGATTTGAATTGAAATGGGAAAAAATGTATGGGCAAATTTTGGGGTATGACAGTAGGGGACTGGAGACGTGCGTCTCCCTTTTGCTGACGTGGCCAATGAGACGTGGAGACGTGCGTCTCCTCTTTGCAGCATTTAGTTGGGTCACTCACAAATGGTTCCTTCGTGGGCTGGATTGCTTCTTTGGGCCTTTTGGTCTCTTTTAGCACATTTGGGCCTTATTTACACTCCCTTTTTACTTCAGCACCCATTTTTCATCTTTTAGGCATAAATAGTGGTCGTTTTAGCTCCATTTCTTCTCCTTTTCACAAATAGTCATAATAAGAGTGTAAAACCTGAAACAAAGCAAAAACTCGCGTAATATCGTAATAAATCAATATAATAAACGGAAAATGCTATAAATATCTATGGATTTCAAGCTAAATATACGATATAAAATCGTGTTATCAAATTCCCCCAGACTTGAACCTTTGCTTGTCCTCAAGCAAAATAACAAGATAAAGATAGGAGGACAGCGAAATGAAATATGCTTCCACCACGTCGTTCGGTCATACTCAGCTACATAGTGTTTTTGTTTTAAGATAATGTTACAGATCCTAGCAATAAACTTATAGTAGCGACACTAGACAACTCCCAGTATGCATACCAATCCGAATCATGCCATTATAGCTCGACCTTGACTCGTCATCATGTTTTACCCTTTTCATTCGCGCGCAATCACATTAAGCCCATTATCTTGACACGCACATAGCAGAGTAGTCGGTTAGTGACTATGATCCTTCTTATGGAGTTCTGGCACAATTATGTGGTATACTCCTTAGCGCTCATTTGTAGATCGTGGGGAATCGGACAATAGTCCCTCCTACCAAGTTCAGTACCAGATGACTTCTGAACCAATCAACAATGAGTTTTTAAATTCTTTGTATTTGAGATTTGCGACCGTTAGGTTAAATGATCTTGTGAGGATCACCTTACTTAGTAGGCATATTTCTTATTACGGTTAAGCACATAATTATTATTATGAGGATCATACACTTATATTCATCGACTCTCTGCGTAGTTGGTATCTAAGACGGTGCCGACTGCTAGAATAAACTACTAGGGGTTACTTCAAAAATTAAAGTCGACGGTTTCGGTATAAAGGGTATTCAAATCGGTTACGCATACTTGGGGGTTTTAGAGTGTTGGAACAATAAGGATATTGACTTGAATCGAAGTCAATTTCTATGCGTTTGGTGTTTGAGTAGCTTCGTATTTCTCGAACGTGTGGGGTTTTGCATTTTATCGTTTAGGAGCAAAAATTTTGTTATGGCTCAAGAAAATGGAAGAAATTGAAATAACTACGGAATTATAAAGATAATACTTGAAATTCCATAAATATTCTTTATTGAATTAGAAAAAACATTACAAGGAAGGGAAATAAACTAAAAGGAATGGAAATAAACTAAAAGGAAATAAAACTAAAGCAAGTAATACGACTCCCCCAGACTTAAATGATGCAGTGTCCTCAATGCATGAAAACTACTCCTCAGTGTTGCGGTTGTGAGAACTGCTTGCGCCTCTTGAACGAACACGGCGACGTCTATCAGTAGGAGAGCCATCTACACGAATGTAGAGATCATTCAACTGTGAGCAATTTCAGTGTATTGGCCTTCGTTCCTAATAGCATAGTCATGGTGCTCTTGTTGCATCTCTCGAATAAGCCTCAGTGTTTCATTTTGGTTTGTCTGCATAGCTTGAAAAAGTTGGTCTTGTCGTTGAATTGCAGCATACATGGCATCAAGAGTGATAGGCGGAGGGTTGTTTTGAGGAGGTTGGTTGACATCAGCTTGCCCTTGGTTGAGTTCTTCTTCATTTGCATCCATAGGTTCATTAGGATGTTCAGGTTGGTTGTCTTGAGGATTGTCTTCAATAAGTCTCCAACACTGAACATAACGGATGTTGATTCTTTCTGGGCATGGAAGGACGACATAAGGAATCAGAACTTTGTTGACGACCAAGGTGTATCGGCCATCATGGCGGGGTGAAACCAAGTGGGAGTCACGGCAATAAGTGAGGTCGAGGGATTGAGCAGGCATCATGAGATGAGAGAGGGAGATGAGTTCATCACCAAGACCTAAGGCACAGGCCAAGGAAGTAATAATACCGCCAAACAGGAAGGGATTTGTAGTGGTGGCGTTGACACAGCTTTGGATGTGTTGGAGCATAAAAGGTGCGGCATTGAAACGGAGATTGTTTAGCGCACAATAAAGGAAAAATAATTCATGCTGATTTACCTTATGGTTGTTGGATCTCGCAAAAATAGTATGCCCCAAAACACGTTGAAAATAACGTATAGCGGGGTTTTGAATGTGAGAAGCATGTAGAGCCCTCCAACCAGTAGGAACTTCGCCAGTGAGATTAAACCAGAGGTCGAAAGCATGTTGTTCCCATGAACGACCATTGAGTTCTTGAAAAATTGTGCGGAGAGCATTTGGTGCATTATTAAAATGCAAGTACGTAGCCACTACTTCTTGATCCAGAGTATATTCACGGTTGAACATCCGAAATTGGATGCTACCGGTTGAGAGTGGTTGATCAGAAGGAGTGTCGTAGTTGAAAGAGCTCAAGAACTCCAAGATGAGCGGCTCGTAAGTTGGTACGGGTTCGGTACAAAGATGGTGTAGGCTAGATTTAGTGAGTAAACGGGTGACACCATCAATGAGACCCAGAGTTTCTAGACATTCGGTGTTCACAAATTTTGTGGGAACAACCGAACTTTCATAGAACGCGAGGTATTTGGTTCTTTGAGCATCGTTGTCGTCTTCTCGGAAAATAATGTTGTTAAGGTTAGGTGGTGGTCTCTCTGGATGCACACTACGGATGATTAAACGTGGAGGCATGGTGAGTTTGAAAAGAAAAATAGAATGGAGAGTAGAATGGTAGAAAATGGTATGAAGTTTGTGAAGAATAAGAGTGGTGGTGGTGTGGTTTTATAGTGTGGTTTGAAGATGGTGTGGTTAATGTGGAATTAAAATGGAATTATGGTGGTGTTTGAAGTTTGAATGGAATAGAAGAATGGGAAATGATGAAGAGTTAAAGAGGTGAATGATGGAGGATGAATGAGGTTTATGGTGTTTAAATGGAAGAAATAATGGGAAGAATGAAGAAGATTGAATGATGAATTTTGAAATTCAAATTCAAAATTCAAAATGGGGAGTAAAGAGAGTCTTCTGCGTGGTCAAAAGTGCAAACTGCTGGCCTTGGGAAGGCGGGCGTCTCAGGCAGCCAGTCTGCTGGGGGACAGGCATGGAGACGGGCGTCTCATGTCCTATGCATGCAGACTGCTGGTCCCACATGAATGGAGACGTGCGTCTCCTAGCTCAGGTAAGTGGGTTTCACGCGTGCAGGTGTGGACCAGTTCTGACAGTAGCATTAATACAGAATACTAGCTCAGTACAATGTCATTGTATCATACTATAAACAGCAAAAATATGGTAAACAGGAATACATAGCGGTTAATAGTAATGCAGTATAACACAGTAGCAGTAATGAATAAGATTTTGCATTTAATATTAAACTGGTACTGAGTGTTGACAGGAATAGAATGTAAAAGTGCAGAAAGTGAAATCTAAACTTAGAAATTGAAATTACTAAAACTAGAAATAAAATCTAAAAAATCTAAACGGTAACATCTAGCCACGTCTATTGTTGTGCACATTAGAGTAAATGTGTTTGAAGACTTCGTCGAATTGAGCATTGACGGTGTCGATGAAATCGAAGAAGTGCATTTGCAAAGTGTGTAGCTCGTTGCGCACATGTTGTACATCTTGTTGCAATGCAGTGATGGCTTGCTCGTGTGTGTTCTGATTAGGCATTCTTTGGTTCACTGATGCGGTGGATGCAGCGGGTTGTTGTGGCTCGAGCTCGACATCAGTCATATCAACAGTGTAATCGTCAACAAAATCTTCAGAAGGAGTCTCAGGCTCATACTCGGGTATAGGTTCATCTTCAGAAAGAGGTTCATAATCAGGAATGGGTTCATCTTCAGGATTAGGGTCATAGTATCCAGGAGGAGTGTCAGGCTCAAATTCTGATACGTGCATTTCCTCATCAAAATGTTCATAAGCTTGAGGGGTTTCAGGTGAGGGTTCTCTCTCAGGAATCTGACCATAGTAAAGCCAGTTAGCAGGGTTGTGCACACTCGTCCTTGGACTCGGTAAGGTGAACTGATCCAATACTTTGTTATCGATGAGCAAATCAAACTGATCAGGTCCAAGGTTACCGATGATACCTCGATTAAAGCAGAAATGAATGTCCATAGAATTGTGAGAACCAAGAGGTGTCAATCTAAGCAAAGGTATTCTCATTCCTATAGCATTAGCAATCATAGTGACAAATCCGCCGATCCTAATAGGTGAAACTTCATCTTGCGTGATGCGCTCGAAGTTTGTTAGCATGAATGCGATGGCATTGACCGGGCGATTCTGAGAGGAGCAGAACATGATGAATAACTCTTCTCTAGAAACTTCAGTGACATTATCGGGTTTACCAAAGATGTAATGAGCAATGATCTTGTGGAAGTATCTGAAAGCGGGGTTATGGATGTTCTTAGATTGGAATTCGTTCTCTTCAGGGTTGTCGTTTCCAGTGATCTTGCCCCAATATCGTTCTAACTCCCAGTACGCAAGGCTGTCTTCAGCTACTTGGGTGTATGCATCTGATACATGAGGTAGTTCTAGCATTTCAGCAAAATCTCGGATGCAAAAGTTAAATTCCATACCAAAGAGTCTAAAGAGAATGACTCCTTTTCTCAGTCCTTGTCCACAGTTAGGAAGATAGGTCAGGGAGCTCAAGAATTCCAGAGTGAGCTTCCGGTAGGTACTAAACTTGCAGAACAGGTGAGAACCAGTCCAACCAATTTGGTTTAGCAGGTGTAGAACGCTTTCTTCGATACCAAGTCTTACCATAGTCGGTTGGTGAGGGTAGCAAGTCAAATCCATTTGTCTTTCAGCCAGCTTATCAAATCTTGCTTCTTGTCCTCTACCACGGAACACAACTTCCATATTATCGACTTCTTGCATCTTAGTTAGTAGTTAAGAAAAACCTAGAAGTTGAAAATATTAAGATTAAGTTAGAACTAGGCTAGTGTTGATTTAAAAGGAAGAAAAATAAAAATAAAAATAATATAAAAATGTAACAAATTATAATAATAAATATAATTATAAAAAAAGGGAATATTTTCTCGAATTAAGATAGCAGTTATAATTATAGTAGTTATTATAAAATGTAGGAAAAAGAATGTAGAAATGATTAAAATTAAAATAATTAAAAATAGAATAGATTATTTAAATGAAAATAAAAGGTTAAAAATAAAAATAAAATAAAATAAAGGAATGAATAAATGTGGGTTGTCTCCCACCAAGCGCTTTGTTTTATGTCGTAAGCTCGACGATTTTTAAAATAGAAAACTATTTTTTCGAATGAGCGGGCAGCTCGTCAAGTTTAAAAAGTTCGATGTTTTCATCGTGTCCGAGATGATGGTAATACTTAAGACGTTGCCCATTTACGACAAAAGGTTTGACGGTTTCTCCTTTTATTTCTATCGCTCCGCTCGGAAATATGTTAGTTATTTCGAAAGGGCCAGACCATCTAGATCGTAACTTCCCAGGAAATAATTTTAGTCTAGAATTAAACAAAAGTACTTTATCGCCTATGCTAAAATTTTTCCTAGATATACGCTTGTCGTGCCATTTTTCGTTCTCTCTTTATAGATTTTGGCATTTTCGTAAGCGTCTTGTCTAAGTTCTTCTAATTCGTTTATGTCTAGAAGTCGTTTCTCACCAGCGGCAGTGTAATTTAGGTTTAGGTTTTTAATGGCCCAATAAGCTTTATGTTCTAACTCTACCGGGAGGTGGCATGATTTTCCATAAACGAGTTTGAATGGGGTAGTTCCTATTGGAGTTTTGAAAGCTGTTCTATAAGCCCATAAAGCTTCATTTAGCTTGGTTGACCAATCTTTTCTAGATATAGCAACAGTTTTCTCCAATATTTGTTTTATTTCGCGGTTAGATACTTCTACTTGTCCGCTTGTTTGTGGATGGTATGGTGTAGCTATTCGATGATTTACTCCATATTTTCGAAGGAGTTTCTCGAGTATTCTTGAAATGAAATGGGAACCACCATCGCTAACTACTAGTCTAGGCACACCGAACCTAGGAAAGATGACGTTTTTGAAGAGTTTGATAACTACTCGTGTATCGTTTGTAGGAGAAGCGATAGCTTCTATCCATTTTGAAACGTAATTGACGGCTACGAGTATATATTGATTTCCAAACGATGACGGAAACGGACCCATAAAGTCTATTCCCCAGACGTCAAATATTTCTACTTCCAGAATGCCCTTTTGAGGCATTTCATCGCGTCTCGAAATGTTTCCAGTTCGTTGGCATCTATCACAGTTTAGTACAGCAAAATAAACATCTTTCCACAGGGTGGGCCAGAAGAGTCCAGATTGAAGGATTTTGGCGCAGGTTCTAGATGTGCTATGGTGTCCTCCACACGGTGCAGAATGGCAGTGTGTTATTATACTTCCTATTTCTTCCTCGGGTACACAACGTCTAAAGATTCCATCGGGGCCTCTTTTGAACAGGAGTGGGTCGTCCCAATAGTAATGTTTTAGGTCATGGAAGAATTTCTTCTTCTGTTGGTAGCTTAAATCAGGAGGAAGCACACCAGCAGCTAGGTAGTTTACGAAATCTGCATACCAAGGTGTGTCAGAGCGGGCTAAAGCTATTTCTGCTAATTTGTTGGTTTCAGCGTTTGGATGGTATGGTTCGAATTCATTGGCTTCTAACTGAGCGATGAGTCTTTCATAAGGGAAATCATCGTCAATTGGTACTTGTTCGGGTTTCATATTTTCCAATCGAGAGAGGTGATCTGCTACGACATTCTCAGTGCCCTTTTTATCTTTAATTTCCAGGTCGAACTCTTGTAGTAACAGAATCCATCTCAAAAGTCTCGGTTTGGCGTCCTTTTTGGCTAGGAGGTACCTAATGGCGGCGTGGTCAGTGTATATGATTATTTTGGCTCCTACCAGGTAAGAACGGAACTTGTCTAATGCGAATACGACAGCTAATAATTCTTTTTCTGTCGTGGCATAATTCATTTGAGCTTCGTCTAGGGTTCTACTTGCATAATATATGACATGTAGTTTCTTATCTTTTCTTTGCCCTAGAACGGCTCCTACAGCATAATCGCTCGCGTCACACATTATTTCGAAAGGCTCATTCCAGTCGGGAGGTTGCATAATTGGCGCAGAGATTAATGCTCGTTTAAGCGTATGAAATGCTTCAGTGCATTTATCGGAAAAAATGAATTCGGCGTCTTTCATTAGTAATTCAGTTAAGGGTTTTGTTATTTTAGAGAAATCCTTAATGAAACGTCGGTAAAAACCAGCGTGTCCTAGAAAACTTCTTATTTCTCTAACAGTTTTGGGAGGTTGAAGGTTTTCGATAATTTCGATTTTGGCTTTATCTACTTCAATCCCTCTATCAGATACGATGTGTCCAAGTACAATTCCTTGTCGAACCATGAAGTGGCACTTTTCCCAATTAAGGATTAGGTTTACGCTTACGCATCGTTTAAGTACCAATTCAAGGTTCTCTAAACATGTTTCAAAACTTCCTCCACAGACAGAGAAGTCGTCCATAAAGACCTCCATTATTCCATCTAGGAAGTCGGCAAATATTGCCATCATGCATCTTTGGAAGGTCGCGGGTGCATTGCAAAGCCCAAAAGGCATTCGTCTATAAGCGAATGTACCATAAGGACAGGTAAATATGGTCTTCTCTTGGTCGTCAGGGTGGATAGGAATTTGGAAAAATCCGGAGTATCCATCCAGATAACAGAAATGTGAGTGTTTAGCTAGGCGTTCAAGCATTTGATCTATGAAAGGTAAAGGGAAATGGTCTTTTCTGGTAGCTTTGTTTAGCTTCCTATAGTCAATGCACATTCTCCATCCAGTTTGGGTACGTTGCGCTACAGATTCGCCTTTTGCGTTAGTGATTACAGTAACTCCTACTTTCTTTGGTACGACATGAACAGGACTAACCCATTTACTATCGGATATAGGATATATTATTCCGGCTTCTAGCAGTTTTTGGATTTCCTTTTTAACCACATCGCTCATAATAGGATTTATTCGCCTTTGATGTTCTCTAGAGGTTTTACAATCGTCTTCGAGCAATATGCGGTGCATACAGAGGGAAGGACTTATTCCTTTCAAATCTGATATGTTATATCCTAAAGCGGTTGGGTATTTCCTCAGGGCAGTAAGTAATTTTATAGTCTCGGTTTGTCCTAAGTCAGCGTTAACTATAACTGGTCGGTTACGTTCTTCGTCTAGGAATTCGTATCTAAGATCGGTAGGCAGTGTTTTCAGTTCTATAGCAGGTTTCTTCGGTCCAGGTATAGGATCAGGAGTTAAGGCTAAACATTCACTCAGATGGTCATCTTGATATTCCCCACGCCAGTTGTCATCTTCAAAGATAGGCGGTATATGAATTTTTAGGATCTCGGTTTCCTTATCTGGTTCGGATTTTATTTCATTAACACACTCGTCGATTATGTCGGCAGAGCAGCATGTGTCAATTATAGAGGGTGCTTTTAGGAATTGGGAAAGAATAAATTCTATTTTCTCTTCTCCTACTTCGAAAGTAAGCTTTCCTCGCTTGACATCTATGATTGCACCAGCGGTTGCTAAGAATGGTCTTCCTAATATGATCGGGATGTTAGAATCTTCTTGGATATCCATAATGATGAAGTCAGTTGGGATGCAGAATTGACCTACACGAACAGGGATATTTTCTAACATTCCTACAGGGTATTTGACTGAACGGTCAGCTAATTGAAGAGACATTCTCGTTGCTTTAAGCTCACCCAGATTTAGTTTCTTACAGGTCGAAAGAGGCATCAAACCAACACTGGCTCCTAAATCGCACAGGGCTTTCTCTATGATGGTTTTACCTATTATGCAGGGTATAGAGAAACTACCAGGATCTTTCAGTTTTGGAGGCATGTTATTTTGGATGATAGCGCTACATTCAGCGGTAAGCGTTACAGTTTCGTTATCCTCGAGTTTCTTTTTGTTTGATAGGATTTCTTTTAGGAATTTAGCGTATGAAGGCATTTCAGTTATGGCTTCTGTGAACGGTATGGTTATGTTTAATTGTTTCAGAAGTTCTATAAATCTTTTAAATTGCGCTTCGGTTTTTGATTTAGCTAATCTCTGAGGGTAAGGAATTGGTGGCTTATAAGGTGGTGGTGGAACGTAAGGTTTCTCTTTTTCAGGTTCCACTTCGTTGTTGCTCTCATTGGTCTTAGCAGTTTGATCATCGGTTGATATCTTTTGGGTTTCCTTTGGCTCTTGTTGTGACATGGGTGCGTTTTGAGTTCAAGGATCAATGGGGCCATCGTAATTCGTTCCACTTCGTAGTGTTATCGCGTTCGCATGTCCTTTAGGATTAGGTTGTGGTTGAGCAGGAAACGTGCCAGCAGGGGCAGCAGTAGGTGCTTGTTGTTGAGCTACTTGTGAGATTTGCGTTTCTAACATTTTGTTATGCGTAGCTAAGGCATCTACTTTGTTCGAAAGTTGTTTTAGTTGCTCGATATTGTGGATGTTTTGATTTAGGAAGTCCTTATTGGTTTGTTGTTGGGAAGCTATAAAGTTCTCCATCATGATTTCTAGATTTGACTTCCTAGGGGTGTTTTGAGCAGCTACAGGCGCTTTTTGGTAGCCAGGTGGTACAGCAGGTGCTTGTCCAGGCGCGTACAACGCGTTGTTGTTTTTATAAGAAAAGTTCGGATGGTTTTTCCATCCAGGGTTGTACGTGTTAGAATAAGGGTTTCCTTGAGCATAGTTTACTTGATCAGATGGGATTCCAGTCAAGAGTTGACATTCGGCAACTGCGTGTCCAGTCAATCCACAAATCTTGCAGTTAGGTGTTACAGCAGCAGCGGTGGCTGAAGGAGTGATGGCTAAATTCTCGATCTTTTGAGTTAAAGCGTCTACTTTAGCGTTAACGCGGTCTATACCACTTATTTCGTACATTCCTCCTTTGGTTTGGGCTTTCTCTAGAGCGGCTCATTCTCCACCCCATTGGTAATGGTTTTGTGCCATGTTCTCTATGAGGTTGTATGCTTCATCATGGGGTTTGTCCATTAATGCTCCGCCAGCAGCGGCATCTATAGTCATTTTAGTGTTATATAGGAGACCACCATAGAAAGTATGGATGATCAGCCATGGTTCGAGTCCATGATGAGGGCATAGTCTAAGCATGTCCTTGTAACGTTCCCAGGCTTCGAAGAGTGATTCGTTATCTTTCTAGGTAAATCCGTTGATTTGACCTCTGAGCATAGCAGTTTTGCTAGGCGGAAAGTATCTCGCTAAGAATACTCTCTTCAATTCATCCCATGTAGTTATGGAATTAGAAGGCAGGGATTGAAGCCACGCTCTAGCTCTATCTCTCAAGGAGAAAGGAAAGAGACGTAATCGAATAGCTTCGGAACTAACGTTGTTAGCTTTGACAATGTCGGCGTATTGCACGAACACAGATAAATGAAGGTTGGGGTCATCTGCAGGGCTTCCAGAGAATTGATTCTGTTGAACAGCTTGGACCAACGAAGGTTTCAGCTCGAAATTGTTTGCCTCAATCGCAGGTGGTGCGATACTTGAGTGCGGTTCAGCGCGCGAAGGAGCGGCATAGTCTCTAAGAGGACGAAGAGCAGCCATCTCTAACTTTGGGGTGATTTGATTAATTTGATCAGTAAAAGTCAATTCCTGATTAATCGGAATTGGTGCTACTTCGGGAAGATTGCGAGCTCGACGTTTGACGTTAATGAAACGTTCGATCTCGTTAATTCGTTGTATTAAATCTCCTCCTTGTGAACGAGTATTTGGCATACAATCATTCAGAGAGAAAGGAAAGAATTGTCCTAGTCTCTACGGTGTAACAGTGAGTTACGATATCGACTTAAATAGTCCCCGGCAACGGCGCCAAAAACTTGATCGCGACTTTACGTGTCTATAAATCTGATGACTGCAAGTGCACAGTCGTGTCGTGTAGTTTTAAAAGATATCGAATCCACAGGGACTATGAATCGATCTACCGTTATCTAAGGTTACTGTGTAAAGCTAGGGCTACTAATATTTTGATTGTTCCTAAGGGAGAGTGATTGTGAGAAATAAAGAATATAATAAAAGACAGATATCAGTATGTATTTCGTTTAACTTAAGGTGATCCGAAGGTCCATTGGCTTTTGCATAATTTAATTAAAAATCTTTACTAATTCAATTGGTTAAAAATCCTCGTCTCAAACTTTCGCTCTGTTGATTTAGATTACTATCCTAATCCTAATGTACGCTTTCGCCATCCCATTAGATTTTAGAAAAGCTTTTTGGAAACAACGTAATTAATAAAATGCCTGTTTTATGAAGTTGTTATCTATTTAAATCTCCTAATCTCAAACTTTCGCTCTGTTGACTCGGACCAAGTTAATATCCCTAACGTACGCTTTCGCCATCCCGCTCGGGTGTAAAAACAATTTTTGAAAATAAATAAGTTCTAATTAGTTTTAATACGCTTTCGCCATCCTTAAAACTAATGTCCTATGTCTACTATCCAGTTAAAGATCTCAAACTTTCGCTCTATTGATTTTAACCTTTGACCGTCTTAAGAACTCAAACTTTCGCTCTATTGTTCTTAAGACTTACTAATTAAATTAGACATACAAACCAAAAACAGGTGATGATTAACAAAACATAATTAAGCCAATTTATTTCGGATCCCTACGGTTAACTTACTTTACATACCGATACCTTAGTAATTTAGCCGGACATATTAATACAGTTAAGCATGCATAAATTAATTTGGCTTATAATAAAATGCATGTTAATTGGCATATAATATATCATGCAAGTAAATATATAAATAAAGGCAGTAAATATTAAACCTGAATTAAATAAATTGAAACTGAATCTTCGAGTACTGAACTTCCACCACAGGTTGGCTGGATCGTTCTTCGGAATTTAAACGGACGGAAAATAAAACAAGGAAAATAAAAGGCGATAAATCTAACGTAAGGCTAGATTTATAAAAGGTTCACAACAATTTCCGGTGTAGAAATCGTTGTGAGAAAATAACTGTTTGAATTAAAGGAAGGCAGAAAATATAATGCACGGAACAATTTTGGCAGCACTTCGTTAGCAGGAAATCGGACACTTTGAACTGAAGTATCTGCCTCTATTTATAGGTGAGGCTTTGCAGTTGGATTGCATGAAAAGAGGAGCTCCAGCAGACTTGGACTTGGAGACGTGCGTCTCCGATTCTTGGGGAAGCTTCGCTGAAGACTTGAGACGTGCGTCTCAAGTGGAGAGAATGTAGGGGACTGGAGACGTGTGTCTCCCTTTTGCTGACGTGGCCAATGAGACGTGGAGACGTGTGTCTCCTCTTTGCAGCATTTAGTTGGGCCACTCACAAATGGTTCCTTCGTGGGCTAGATTGCTTCTTTGGGCCTTTTGGTCTCTTTTAGCACATTTGGGCCTTATTTGCACTCCCTTTTTACTTCAGCACCCATTTTTCATCTTTTAGGCATAAATAGTGGTCGTTTTAGCTCCATTTCTTCTCCTTTTCACAAATAGTCATAATAAGAGTGTAAAACCTGAAACAAAGCAAAAACTCGCGTAATATCGTAATAAATCAATATAATAAACGGAAAATGCTATAAATATCTATGGATTTCAAGCTAAATATACGATATAAAATCGTGTTATCAGTGATCTCTAATCCATCAAAACCCACTTAATTCTTGCGTTTTGATGTTTAAACAATTTCTGGAAGGTTGTTAAACAAGTTTAGAAACAAAAATGCGTGCTAAATTGGTTTAAAATTTGAATTGAGCTAATTTCAAAATCTGGCCAAAGTGAAAACTTTAATTTCAAGCAACCATTTTCAAACTCATGGGGTATCATGCACAAGAGGCTTTTTGATCCTATTCCTTTTGCAATTGGAAGACTTTTCTTCAATCTTCACATTATGCAAAGAAAGTATTCATTTGGTAATATGATCTAAAAGTTATGCTTCTTCAAAGTTGAGAAAAAATAAACCCTTTTTGTACTTAGAAAAATTTATAAGTTAAAACCCAAAGTGACCTATAATGTCTCAAAGAATTCCATGGTCTTCCTCAATGGTTTAGCTCTTGATCTTTGAAGATGATTTGTAAAGAACATCAATAAAAGTTCAAAGAAAAAAGAGGCATTAAAAATGTTGAAAAATGAGCAAGTTATGGTCTTGGAAAAATGGGCAAAAGTCACTTGAATCTTCAAAATGAGATATAATGTTTTCACATCTTTGATGACTTTCTAAGAAAAATTACTTATTGACTTGTGAAGAGAAGTTGTTGATGATGTCAAGGAGAGTTATTTACAAAAAAAAGCACTAAAAAATGTTAAAAATTTAGAGAGTTATGGTCTTTTGATCATAGAATCAAGAACTTGCCACATTAGGTCAAATAAATTGAATCAACTTTGAATCTTTTGAACTTTACTTGTAATCTAAGGCATGATGAAGAACATGTGACCTTGAAATGATGTTATTTTGAGGCACAAATGATGATGATGCTCATAGCATAAAGAAACTTGGTGAAGAAGACATAGAAATAAACACATGAACTTATGGAGCTTCTTGATGAATCCAACCTCAAAGTCTTGGGATGAACTTGACCAAATGAAGCTAAAAGATTCCCAAGGCACAACAATTTAATTACAAGAGTTTTTCTTTGGATTTTAAGCCATTGAGCTTCCATGAATGACCAGTTGATTGATAGTCGATTCTCAAAACCCTAATTTAGGAGAGGCGATGGATGTACTTGGCTCGACACCTACAATGTACAAAGTATAAAGAGAAACAAAACATCTTTTTGTATTTTTGTTAGAGATTATTATAACAAGAAACATGTATTCACAAGATAAACAAAAAATGGGTGCTTAGTGATCCCTCAAAGGCAAGGTTAGCAAAAACCAAAAAGCATCCTTAAGATTGTGATCTAGATGTATTGCATGAATGTGAGATGATTGAGGGATCTTAGGGTTAAAAATTAGGGTATGAAACATTGAGGAATTTTGTTCTTAATATCCTTCCTCTATACTACTTCTTATTTTACAAAGCTTATATTAGTGTTATTTATAAGATCACACAAATTTCGTGTAATTTCTTTTGGGGAGGAGAATCAGGGGAGAAAAAGATCAATTGGGTGAATTGGGAGAAGATTTATAGAAACAAGAAAAATGGTGGCATAGGAGTTAAAAATATTGAAACATTCAATAAAGATCTCTTATCAAAGTGGAAATAAAGATGTCATGAAGAAAATAAGTCCCCTTGGATTGAGATTCTACATTTTAGATATGGTAATTTTGCTAATAATTTTCTTTAAAAGGACTTAAATAAGTAGTTCAAGAAGGAATCAATTTGATGGAGGGATTTGTTATCTCTAGATAATAGTGGTGATTCAAGGTTCAAGGGTATCTTGAACTTCATCAATGTTGTTGGATAATTATGGTAGCAAGGTGGTTGGTGGTTAAATTTACATCACCATCGATTTCAAGTCAAGGTAGGGATTTTTGTAATATGACATGAGAAAATATAATGAAAAATGATATATTTCAAAAAAATTAACCTGCCACGTCCAAAAAAAAAATTATTTCGAAAATTCCCTGATACTATTTAGCCTTAAAAAAATACATTTGTAAAAAAATTTATTATTGTTGGTGTAGGATGAAAATCAAAATTTCTAGTAAGAAAAACAAATTTCAGGTACGAAGCAATACCCTTATAGTGGAAAATTCAAAATTTCCG
This sequence comes from Vicia villosa, assembly GCF_029867415.1. Taxonomy (NCBI): domain Eukaryota; kingdom Viridiplantae; phylum Streptophyta; class Magnoliopsida; order Fabales; family Fabaceae; genus Vicia; species Vicia villosa. Next base: position 3,661 of record NW_026705276.1, on the reverse strand, counting down.
GGGCAATTTACCATAACTTTCCAAATTTCCTGGGCGATTACAAAATATTTGGAAAATACTTGAAATTTCCAAAATTTCCGGGACGATTCATACCACCGGAAATTTCCCAGTAAACACTTAGAATTAAAATAATGCAGATTTAATTATTTTCCATCATTTATGAAATTGATGACATCTAATAATTATACACTGCATTTGATAGATATTTAACTCCTGATCAAAATTTTTAGCATGGGCACAATGTACTAGTAAAGTACATGGTATCGTTGTTGTTACTGTTCGTTCTGATTCTGGTAATGGAATATGAAGGAGGAAGGATAAATTAATTATGGGTTGTGAAAGAGGAGGAAATTACAAAAGAATAAATGCATCCAAAACTACTAATTCTTCTGACTCCATTTATAGTATGAAGGTTAAATGTGCGTTAAGCATGAGATCTATTCCAAGTGGCCCTGGTTGATATGTGATGGTTAGATTCCGGATGCAAAATCATAGAGTAGATAATGATTTGGAAGGCCACAATATATTGGGTCGTCTAAAATATCATGAAAGAAATTTTGTGAATGACATGACGAAGTACAATATGGTTCCTACGTACATAATTGCTGCTACGAAAGACAGAGATCCAAAAAAGCTCATGAGTATTACCCAAGTGTATAAAGCTAGATCAACATACAAATAGGCAAGAGAGGTACGTTGACAGAAATGCAAATGTTATTGAGCCTTATTCACAAAGAGAAATACATGTGTTTGACTAGAAATTGGGACAACTAGGATATTGTAGGTGATATCTTCTGAACACATCCTGATTCTGTGAAGTTGTTCCATATGTTTCATCTGGTTTTAATATTTGATTGTACGTACAAGACAAATAGGTAAGAACTTTATTTTTTACACCATAAAAATTGTTGTGGATGTTTAGTGAGTTGTTTGATTATGTGCATTTTGTTCATACAGGGACCGGATAACACTGCTTAAGATTATTGGTATTACGTCTACAAAGTTGACGTTTTCATTTGCATTTGCCTATTTGGAATATGAAAGGGAAGAGAATTTCAAATGGGCACTGGAAAAGCTCAAAGAATTGTTCACTTCAGAGAAATTGCTATTGAAGGTTATGCTGACGGACTTATTGCTTCTAAATACAGTGTCGTATTTATTTCCCTTTCCATGAGACTTAACATCATATTTTCCCCTTATATTAGCTCTGCCTATGTATATGAGTATACACACTAAACATTGTCAACTAGAATCATTAGGTTCAGGTAAAGTTGAAACTTGATTGTCCATTGCCTCCCGTTACTAGCCGTTGGAGACAGAATTGTACTGATGATGCAAAAACTTGAGAATTAGCATATGCGGGTCGCTTTAGACACTAGGAAGATCTGTATGGATATATATATATATAGGGAAAAGATCAAATGACACAAAGGTGTCAAACTTAATAACATGACATCTCTGATAATTCTTTAACGCATATTCGTATAACAAAATACACCTTTTGATTGAAAGCTATCATCATATAGATCATGTCCATAAATTTTAACATCAATCGAAAATCATATATATATGTGTGTGTGTGTGTGTGTGCGTGTGTGTGTGTGTGTGTGCGTGCGTGTGTGTGTGTGTGTGTGTGTGAGGGGGGGGGGGGGGCAGGATCAAATGACACCAATGTGTCAAACTTAATAACATGACATCTACGATAACTCTTTATCGCATATTCGTATAACAAAATTCACCGTTAGATTGAAAGTTAACATCATATAGATCATGTCCATAAAATTTAACATCAATCGGAAATCATTTGATATGTTAAACAGAATGATCAAAATTAACGGTTTTGTTAAAGTTTTGTAACAAAATTAACGGTTTTGTTAAAATCAGAAATCATTTGTATACATGATCTATATTATAATAGCTTTCAATCCAATGGTGAATTTCGTTATATGAATATGTGATAAAGAGTTATTAGAGGTGTCATGATACCAAATTTGACACGTTGATGTCATTCGTTATACTTGTATTTATTTTACAGATTTTAGTTTTTAAGAAAAAGTTATTAAAAACAAGAGGAAAAAAAAAGGTTTTTTCTTTAGCCACCTCCCTATGGGGGTCACCCCCAGCGAAAAACCCAAAATACCCCTGTTTCGGAAATGAACTTCCGAAGCATTGATTTTTTTAAAAAAATTTCACAATTCGGAAGTGCATCTCTGAAAACACCTCATGGGGGGTGTCTTCGGAGATGAACTTCCGAAAACACCTCATGGGGGGTGTGTTCGGAGATGTACTTCCGAAAACACATTTATTCAGATTTTGGGGGGTTTCGGAAATGAACTTCCGAATTATGCAGAAACTGTGTTTTTTTTTATGTTTTTTCTTAACAGTCTCGCATTTTTAATTAAACACAAACGCCAAATAAAATAAGCAACAGATAAACTGAAAATACTAATATGATAAATCAAATTCAAATAATATATACAAGCCGAAAATAATAATAATACTGTGCGAAAGATACAATCCGAAAATAAAAAATAAATAAACCCGACCACTACTGGGTGTGCCTAACCCTCTCTCCCTGGGACCTCCTCTGCCGCCTGTATGTCGCTGCACGGCCCGCATCAGTGACGATCATCTCCATCACGGCGACTGCCTCTAGACCGCCCTGCTGAACGACACCTCGATCCAACGCGTCCCCCCCAAGCATCTCTATCCGCTGGCAGATCGGCATGAGATCAATGGCGTGGTCATCCTCGGCCTGCTGGTTCTCCAGGATCTCCTCGTGCGCTGGCCTAGAAGCGCCGGGAACGTCGGGTCTCAGCAGAGGATGTGACACCCGATAGAACCATGTGACGTATCCCTCCTCACTGTGTCAGTCCTGTGTGACCCGAGTGAGACGGTACTCCTGCGGTACCACATGATGCTGCCAGTCCTCCCATATGGCAGTGAGCTGCACTCAGGTCACTGTGTCGGGAGCAGCCTCAAAGGGTGACCTGGGTATCCGCTGCACGAATCCGAACTGACGCATGCACCGCTCAGGGAGATACCGGACCATGATGCCGGTCCCGCATGCCAGCCAGCCTGAATATAGAGCAATGCCGTCAAAGGGGACAATCTGAGCGTAGTCGCTGAACGGCCTCCAGGTGACGTCGTCGTGCATCGTGCGGTCCAGGTATCCACGGTATGGTCCCATCGCATCGTTCCCCCTCTGGAGAACGTATCTGGCGGCCCTGGGCATGGCGTCCACGTACGCAGGATCGATGTGAAAGCCGTGGATGCGGGAGAAGTATGAGATGATCCAGCTCTGAAACAGAAACACGATAATGTATTAAAAATAAATACGAAACATAAATAAATAAATAAATACGATAATGTATTAAAATAAAATGTACCGTAAGTAGTTTGCAGGATCCGACCAACTGCCTCGTCCTCCAGTTGGAGGCCTCATTCAGCTTCTGGTAGAGGTATGCCAGAGTAGCTGCCCCCCAGTTCCACTGGTGAATGGTATCCAGGTCCATGAAGTAGCAGAGGTAGGTCACGTCGACGTACCTTGCACTCTTGTCCACAAAGCATGCAGCGCCTACCACATGCATGTACCAACACCGGAGAGCGCAGCGACGGTGATAGTGTGTGAATAGCTCGTCACCCGCCTCCTCAGCCTCGG